>NC_090268.1:336438911-336738911 GCF_040414725.1 Anabrus simplex
CGCAATAGGGAGATTGACTACCGAACACGATGAGGTCGAAACGTCAAATTATTGTACTGCTGTTATCAATTACTGGCATATTGACGATTCCGAATTACTATTCGAAGACGCACAAACACTAAGGCCAATTATTACACGTTCATTACCAGTCATAACAGTACGCACAGGCAACCTACAGGTGATTACGCTCATCGATTCTGGAGCGCAAGCTTCTTTAATTTCTGATAAGCTTGTAGACTCGCTGAAAGATCAGAACAATGTTTTGTTATTACCTGCAGCTCAGATTAAAGTAAGAGGGATAGTTCCTGATAAGATTGTTAAATGCAAATCCCAGGCATTTTTAGAGTTTGAAATTAACAGTCAGATGTTCGAACACATATTTTTGGTAGTATCACGTCTTAACTTCAACTTAATACTTGGATCAGATTTTATGATCAAATACAAAGGAACCATTGACTATGATGCCAACCTCGTAAGATTACAGAATAATTCCGTAGAACTACAGCTGGTAGGACGAGGTGACCTGGAAGTTCAAGAGAAGGGAGCCCGTTTTGAAGAAGCCGGTGGTGACATTATTAAGCCCGCTGTAAGCGAGGTTGCGCCAGCCGTAGCAGAAAGTAGAAAGGGTGACCAAAGTGAGGACGATGCAGAGTCCCTATTCAATGAGAACTCCATTATAGGTCCGGATTATATAATGTCAATAGCCAGTGTGGTTGAAGACCCGGAAATTAAATTAAAATTGGAGGAGGCTAAAAATGACGTTCTACAGAAATTTGCATGTGTATTCGATGACAAGCCTGGAGAGATAGCTGACTACGAATATCATCTTGATGTAAATGACTTGTCTCCTTATCAGAAGAAACCATATCCCGTACCCGAGAAATATCGAGAAGAAGTTCGTAACTTAATTCATAAAATGACAGATGATGGGATAATTTCGCCTTGCGTAACTAAGTACTTGAATCCATTGGCCATAGTACGTAAGCCTAACGGCAGTATTAGAATTTGCCTCGACGCAAGGGTCCTAAATGACCGACTGACCTTAGAATATGACCGTCCTCCATTACTTAGGGATATCATCAGAAGATTCCACGGCATGAATTTCTTTAGTTGCCTTGACGGAACTTCTTCATACTATCACATAAAATTGGATGCTGAAAGTAGGCTATTCACAGGCTTCTTATTTGAAAATAGGACCTATGTTTTTAACAAAATGCCCTTTGGAATTAAGAACTCGGGAGCTGTTTTGATCAGAGCCTTGGAAAAACACTTATCAGATGATGTAAAGGACATAACTACGATTTATGTTGATGACATTTTGATTGCCTCGAAAACTTTCGAAGAGCACGTGAGAGATGTCAATCTGGTCCTGCAGGAATTGGAGAAGAAGAATTTCAAGATAAATGCCCAGAAAAGTCAACTTTTCCAAACATCAGTATTATTCTTGGGACATGTAATTAGTGGTGATGGAATTCAACCCAACCCCGCCAAGATTAAGAGTATCATTGACTTCCCTAGACCTCAGCGCATTAGAAACGTGAGACAGTTCCTAGGACTTTGTCAGTTCTTTTCTCAACACTGTCCAGACTACACTGAGACGGTAGCTCCTCTTCAGCAACTACTACTTAAGAATAATAGATGGAAGTGGACTGAAGAATGTGAACGAGCTTTCCTTGCCACCAAGGACATGTTGAAAAACTCTGTTAAACTAGTTTATCCGGATTTTTCTCTTCCATTCTTCATAGAGTGTGATGCCAGCTCTGTAGGAATAGGCGCAGTACTGTATCAAGCGAGACCTGAAGATCCCGATTACAGACTTTTCATCTCGTTTTTAAGTAGAAAACTACGACCTCACGAAAAGTCTTATACCATAACTGAACTCGAAGCTTTGGCTGTTGTTTTTTCTCTCCAGTATTGGAAGAAAATTACCTACGGCTATCCCATTACGATTTACACAGACCATAAAGCTCTGACATTCATACTGTCATCTGACATGACGAATGAGAGAGTTTCCCGATGGGCTCTTTTTATTCAACAGTTTGACCTCACTGTAATACATAGGCCTGGTCGGAAGAATGCATTAGCAGATGCCCTCAGCCGCAACCCTGCTGAAGTTATTGAAGTTCACGAGGTTAACATCATGACTGATGATGACGAAGAATGTCTTCGCAAACTTCGTTACCTTACCCAGATGCAACGAAGAGACGCCAATTGTAGGGAATTAATTCGATTTTTATCAGGTTCGATTCCTGCCGATGATGATGAATTACCACGTCTCCAACGACTTTCTTCAAATTTCTGTTTAAGGGATGGAATTCTTATGAAACACATTGACTTAGCCAAGACGCAATGCAGGATTTATGCACCTGTTAAAATCAGGAAGGCTATCATATGGCATTGTCACTCAATTTCAGGTCATGCTGGTACGGATAAAGTTCTCAACCTTATTAAGGAAAGGTTTACATGGGAATATCTTAGGCGAGACATTAGGAGAATTTTACGGTCCTGTGATTTATGCCAGCGGATCAAGCCGAATAATTATCTCCTCAAGGAATTTCCCAAACCGCTGATCCCGGAAAAGCCCGGAGAAATAATGGCAATCGATCTGTACGGCCCTTTGCCAAAGGCGACCAGGGGGAACAGACATGTCATCGTAGTTGTGGATGTCTTTTCCAAATATACTATGTTATTGCCTATCCAGAAAGCTAACGCCGGTAACATCTTAAGGAGGCTGAAAAGAAACATCATCCCTGAGATGGGAAAGCCTGAATACCTACTAACGGATCACGGAACGCAATTCACTTCCGTAGAATTCCAACAGGCTTTGGAAGAGCTCAACATTCGACATATCATGAATTCTATTAGGCATCCGGAAGCTAACCCTGCTGAAAGAATAATGAGAGAACTCGCTAAATTCTGTCGAATTTATTGTAGTGAACATCACTGGAAGTGGATCGAGGTCTTGCCAGTCATGCAAAAAACTATGAACTCTATTGTGCATGAATCTACTAATGACATTCCTCTCAGCCTACATCACGGGTCAAAACCAGAGCGACCTTGGGACAGAATATTAACAGCCCTACCAAATGCTAATGTGCCGCAGCAAGTCAAGATCAACGACGCGCTGATCAGGTTAAGACATGCAGCCGCCATCAGAGAACGACGCCAGCGTAATAGGAAGTTCAGAAGACCATTGAATCCTGGAGACCTTATTTTAATACGGAGACCAGCTACCTCCAACCCTGAGAGAAGGATTTACGCTAAGTTCTGTCCACTATTCGTAGGTCCTTACCGTATCCGCACTGTATTGAGAAACGGGGCTTATGAAATTGTAAAATTGGACGGCACTTTTGAGGGTATTTATAACTCAGCCAATTTAAAACAATATGTACCACAGGAAGAGTAAAGCCTGGAAAAGAAAATCCTGCGTATTTTCTATTCGTCCAACCAAGGGGAAGATGTACCAGGAAGGCCTAGGTCCTGGTCCATGTTAATTGAAAGAAATGTTATTTCCAGCATTAAAAATCCGACCGACGTACGAACATCCATGTAAAGAATGTTCCAGTATGTGCCAGACCCTACGAGTGCGCTAGGCGGAGTCAAGTGACGTCACCTGTCGCTTGAAGCTCACCTCCCCTAGAGATATTTCTCGAAAGAAATTTTCTTTTAACAGCTTTTTAACGCCTTAACCAATTTCAACGGGACAAACGCTGAATTATAGCAAACATCATAAAAGTTAATCCCTGTAAATTTCAAATTAATTCATCAAACGGTTGTTGAGTTATAATAATTTAAAGTCTCAACGAAATTACGTAATCACGGTCACATGGCTGAGAGAGCCGCCACCCCTCCCTGCGCTGGTATCTATATATGTCAAGGCCAGACAGCCCGCAAACTAGTACAAGGACAAGCAAACAGCTGTGTGAGTGAGCTAGCGAAGAGACCGGCCCGCGTACAGTATGTTCGCGCAGTCACGGTAGAAGTACTTTCCGTCGTATCTCCGGAACGCGAAATTCTATCACCGATAGAATTATTAAAGGACGTCGCACTGCAGTTAGTATGCCGCGTCGCGATTACAATATAATCCTAAAGACATTTAAGACTGTAACGCGAGTGAACTTATTGGAGTACAAATATTAACTATTTCATTACGTGTGGACTTAGGTAACTTCAAGTAAGATTGAACTTCTACTGAGCCTAATACTTAGAATTACCAGAACTCATATTCACGTCACATCAACATAATACTCACAGTAGTAATTTGAGTGAAAAAGTGAAAACTTTTCTGTGTTAATATAACATTATGGTAACAGGATTAGCAGAAAATAATCCCTAGCAACTTCAAACTGTGTTCAAAGACTGTGCTTATCGACTTACTTTCTTTTTTTTTATGTGAACTGTGTGATTATGAACGTTTCAATAACGACTGTAAATAGCATTTCGTACAGAAAGGACTGTGATTCTTCATACGCCATAAATAGTGTTCAACAGTGTCAGTGATAAACTACTCACACTAAGTAAATTTTCGTGTGCGAAAATCACCCGAACAAGCTACAACTCAACGTGATCCAGTTCCAGCTGTCATCACCTCATTGGGAACGTCAACATCGCCAATCCTGATTCTACATGGAACATTCCAGACGTCCATCTTTCGACATTTGGTAGCAACAGTTCTTGTCATAAGTGAGTAACCAACTGACTAAACTTTTTCATTTATTTTGAACAGTGAAACTTCAGTGTCGCGTGTGAACAATTTTCATAATTTCTCAAAAGTGATAAATTTAATTTCAGTTTCATTTCTCGTAGAAAGACTGTAGGCTTTCAAGTGTGCTATATATCAAGATTGACGAACTGAGAACTGAAAACTTTGATAATTTCTCATATCCATTTACAATTATAAAAGTGTGCTTAGGTTTAAAAAGACTTTAGGTGGAAATTCCCACATATGAAAGACTTTGAAACCAATGATATTTATGCCATTTTTTTAAGGAGATTATTTTCGACATTTAATTTCTATGCAAAATTTGAGTCAATAATCATACCGCAGGGTGAAAAATTAATAAATTGTTTTAAGAAAAAAAATTATTTACCATCTATTATTCGCTCTGCGAGACTATCCTTCTCTGTATCGGCTCCAAAACCCAGTTCCACTCCCTGAGGTCCTACTCATGCCCTTTGCCCACAACTTTTCCTGGTACAATATATACAGGAAAACAATATGCAGTTACCTGTGTAAACGCAACTGAACAATTTGCTTTACGTCGCACCGACACATATAGGTTTTATGGCTATAATAGGATAGCATTTTCCTTGTGTGAATGTAGGCAACCACGGAAACCCGTCTTCAGGGCTGCCGAATGCAAGCTTACAGTTGAACGATTAACCGCACGGCCACTTGCTCGGTCGTAAACGCAATTGAAGCAAAACATTGGTAATGTGGGATTTCGAACACAAAATTATCGTTCATTGTGTAGCAGATCAGTACCGTGTACAGACACCTCAGACCTTATGTCAATATAGAACACGACGAGGCCTACTCACTCGTCAGCACCAAAGGATCCAACTTGCTTCGGGGCTCATTATCCCACTCCAGGATAGCGACTTCAGTCAGTTGTTCAATGTTACTGGGAGGATTAGAACGGACAGCTATTGGTTCAGTTCAAACCATGCATATTCAACACGGTTCATGTCCAAATAATATGCCGGAGACACCATTCACTGTACGGCATGCGTCTCAAGAAAATGACCGACCACTCTGGCACGAGCACTAATGTAAAGTCCTCGCTCACTGTGGAAGGAAATTCTGTTACTGGGGGTTAAAGGATTTCTTTTCTGTATACAAGACCAGACATGTTATCCAGGATAAATGTCAGAGGCGAACAATTCTAAACATAATCGCAGCACAAAACGTGAACATGACCGAACCACTTGCTTCTGATGGCGCTCAAGGATGAAGGACTCTTTCCATCTCTCACCAGATTGGATCAACTACAGACTCCAATGTTCCTGCTGAGTGGCCTCATTAGAAAAGAGCGTGCTTCTCCACTGATCCTGATGCCATGGGCTATGAGTTGTTGCTCAGCTCACACGAGTTGCACTATGGTGTGGTTCAAGACTAGATTTTGGCACTATCTTCTTTGATATTGCTCCTCCGTCATGCAGCAATTCCACACTGTCTGATCTGACGCATTCACTCTAGTGGCCCTCCGAAGATCCTGGTTCAACGAGGTAGCAGTAGCAGTGGGTATACGACGTTCTGAAACAACAAAGATTGATTGATTGATTGATTGATTGATTGATTGATTGATTGATTGATTGATTGATTGATTGATTGATTGATTGATTGATTGATTGAATACCGATCCCCCCTTTACCTGCGAGTTGTTTTTTGTGAGCATGCCATCCCTTTTCAGTTAGTTACCGTTTGTATCTCCTTCAAATTTTCCGAACTCTAGACACATCATTGTAGCTCACCCCAGCACGAGCGGTTGACACCCACTTGTTGGCATTCTTATATCAATAATGTCACAGTTCGAATGCGTTCAGTAGCACAAGAGGGTAGTCTTGCCATAATTACCTTAGTCCTACACCTGATGTCTTTTACACTACCACCGTCACAAGAGATGTTGTTAAGCTGACCGCCAGGCAAATTCCCCCTACCGGACTGATATCGAACTAGCCCTGGGATTAGCCTATAGCGCATACCGTAAACAGGTTATGTGAATGATTGTGATACACGAAATATCACTGCAATATTGGTCACAAATGGAAGATTATCATTGATTTTACTCAAATAAACCGGAGGTTGATAAAGAAATAGCGTCGTTACTAGCGAGAAATATGTATATGTACCAACGGGCTGTAAACAGGACTCCATTATGTTGCATTCCGCTGCTCGCGCCGTCTTTTATTTCTTTTTTGAGGTCCCGGCTGGCACCGATGAATGTGAGTGCTATGTCTGTGCTCATTATTTTTGTCCATATGCCCAGCGCGGGTATTTTGTTGAAAGAAAAATAGCATGATCCCTGAACCAATACATATATATAGAAAGGAAAATAGCAGGATCCCTGGACCAATACATATATATAGAAAGGAAAATAGCGGGATCCCTGGACCAATACATATATATAGAAAGGAAAATAGCAGGATCCCTGGACCAATAAATCGTTTAATGAATCAGTTAGGGCACATGAAGTGACAGACCTTCAAATTACATCGAATGAGAAAAATCAATAAAACGACACCAAAGAACTTCAGTGAGAAAAGACATCACACAGGAGAGTGTTAGACAAACAAAACACTTACGGAAGAGCTGCGACGTAGCAGAAATAGTAGTTGTAAGGCAGTAAAGTATGTATTCTCTAAAATAAAATATTTCGTATTATTTCTTAATCAACCTCCGATTTGAGACATTATTTGAGTAAAATCAATTATTATCTTCCGTTTGTGACAAATATTAAAGTGATATTTCGTGGATCATAATCATTCACGTAACCCCCCAAATATGTTAGAGTTACCGTGACATATACCACGTTTTCTTTAAACTCCTTATTTTGGGAAGGAATGCCTCATAAAACTCACCCGTGTGGCTGGTGGTGGTAGAATGAATCCCACGGTATCTCCTGCCTGCAATAAGAGGTGAGTTAGAAGGGCCTTAGGGGCTTTTGTACCACGGTGCCCTTAGCTGAGTCCTGATATTGATTCCACTTACTTGTGTCAGGCTCCTCACTTTCATACATCATATCTGACCTCCCTTGGTCATCTCTTGTTCTTTCCGACCCCGACCATTTTACGTATGGAGGTCTAGGGAGTCTTTCATTTACACGCCTATCATGGCCTTCATCTTCCTTTGACCGTTGCCTGCATTTTTCCAAGTGATATATCCCTTCCATTCTTTACCCTCGGATTAGTATTATATACAGTACGGCTCCCTAGTTGTACTTCCTCTTAAAACAATAATCACCACCACCACCTCATACAAATTACACGAACAGTAAGATGAGAATTAGTATTATATGGCACTGAATAACTGATGTCAATTGAGAAGTCGTTGTGATGTAAGGTGATTCCTACCATATTTCGATTAAAAACACTAATTCCCTCTCTGTTAGAAGGGACATTTTAAATTCGTGGTTGCCGATGACGCCGTGGCTAGGACTAGAGTACCCCAGAATACAAGATACACCTGTTTATAATACTATTATTATTGTTATTAATTTAACTGTATAAATATCACCTGTTTGATTCCGTGTTGCCAGACGAAAAGCTTTACATTTGAGTAAAATTTAATCAATGGTATCATATTTCTCCTATGAATTACTAATAATGATATTTAATTCATCGGTTTAAAAATATAACAGTGTTACGCTTTTGAAAATGAATGAATTATATTGATTGAAAATATATAAAACCACACAAATGTAAATTATGATTATTTTTAATAAATAGTTGTTCCTCACATTACCCGTTCAGTAACGTTTAGCCTCTTGATAGGCATCAGTTATTGGAAGATCATCCTTCAATCAATCAATCAATCAATCAATCAATCAATCAATCAATCAATCAATCAATCAATCAATCAATCAATCAATCAATCAATCAATCAATCAATCAATCAATCAATCAATCAATACTGATCTGAATTTAGTGCAGTCGCCCAGGTGGCAGATTCCCTATCTGTTGTTTTCGTAGCCTTTTCTTAAATGATTTCAAAAAATTGGAACTTTATTGAACATCTCCCTTGGTAATTTATTCCAATCCCTAACACCCCTTCCTATAAATGAATATTTGCCCCAGTTTGTCCCCTTGAATTCCAACTTTATCTTCATATTGTGATCTTTCTTACTTTTAAAGATGCCACTCAAACTTATTCGTCTACTAATGCCATTCCACGCCATCTCTCCGCTGACAGCCCAAACCTTGCAACATTTTTGCAATGCTACTTCTTCGTCGGAAATCACCCAGAATTTTTTCCAGTTCCTGAATCAGGTAATACTGGTGAGTCCCATACACTGGAACTATACTCTACTTGGGGTCTTACCAGATATTTATATGCCCTCTCCTTTACATCCTTACTACAACCCCTAAACACCCTCATAATCATGTGCAGAAATCTGTACCCTTTATTTACAATCCTATTTATGCGATTACCCCAATGAAGATCTTTCCTTATATTAACACCTAGATACTTACAATGATCCCCAAAAGGAACTTTCACCCCCATCAACGCTGTAGTTATAACTGAGAGGACATTTCCTATTATTGAAACTCACAACCTGTCTTTTAACCCCGAATATAAACATACCATTGCCTGCTGTCCATCTCACAACATTATCGAAGTCACGTTGCAGTTGCTCGCAACCTTGTAACTTATTTATTACTCTATGCAGAATAACATCATCCGAAAAATGCTTTACCTCTGATTCCACTTGTTTACTCATATCATTTTTGTATATAAGGAAAGTTAAAAGTCCAATCATACTGCCATGAGGAATTCCCCTCTTAATTATTACAGGATCAGTTAAAGCTTCGCCTACTATAATTCTCTGAGATCTATTTTCTAGAAATATAGCAACCCATTCAGTCACTCTTTTGTCTAGTCAAATTGCAGTCATTTTGTCAGTACTCTTCCATGATCCACCCTTCTAAGAAGACAAATAAATACTTGTATGCGAAAGTATGACTGATGAAGTAAAAACAATAAAGAAGATTGCCCGTCTACGGTAATAAAGTGGACCGTAGAGAAAGAATCTCTATCTTCTACTTTTAGAAAATTAACCCAACAGTTGGTTTTTGTACAGAAATTTTGCGTTCCATATTAAAGGGGAGGACGTCAGATTGGATGACCTGAAGTCCAAGACAACCAACTGCGCTAACATCTCTGTTTATAACATCACTACATTGTATTTGGTGCCGAAGTTCCGACAAGTTGGACAAATACAAATTTCCGCAAGACATTTGCCAGGTGTATGCATAAGTATTTTCCGGTTTCACTAAGAGATGGCGCCAGCGAACAGTACGTAGCGTATAAATTTAACAAATACGTCTGTTTGTTCGCCTTACATGAACCTACCAACACACACAATTTGAGTCCGCCAAACACTAGAGCCTGTGCTGTATGGTTCAGTGATCACGTCGACTTTTGTGCTTGAAAAAGAACATTTGTGGAACGCATTTCTTTTCTTATTTAATCAAAAGAAAGTGGCTGCGGAAAGTCATCGTTTGCTGGTAGAAACATATGGTGAACACGCTCTATTTATTAGAACAGGTGAGGCATGGTTTCGACAATTTAAATGTGGTGATTTAAAAGTGAAAGGCAGTGCACGCTCTGGACTCAAACTCAACAGCTTTTGGCACAAGCATTGAATGTGTCACGAGAAGCAATCAGCAGACATTTATGAGCAATGGGTAATAATAATAATAATCGTATGGCCTCAGCTACCGTGTGCAGACGTTTCAATTTGACGCCATCTGGCTGTCTGCTCGTCAATTTCGACGTTCCGTTTTACTTTAGGCTTACTAGATGGCATACCGAGTAAACCGAAACTCTCTTGGGCGTCTGTGGCTGAGATTTAATGAATTTTGTCGGGTAAACACCAGATGTGTCACCAGAGATATTTTACATGCAGTCATCGTAAGATCAATTAACTCGCTAGAAGGGTCCCATACAATCTAAAAGAACGGCTAATATAAAATTGCTAAGTCACTTGTGAGATGCTGCTTTATTGCGACGAAAGAAAATCCTTTATGTACCGAATTGAGACGGGTGATGAACAATGCATTCATTTTGAAAACCCGAGCTGAGAAAATCGTGGCTGTCACCTGGCGAAGCCGGTTCTCCAACACTAAGGCAAAATCGCTTCGGCATGAAGAGCGTGCTTTGTGTCTGGTGGGACCAGAGCGGTATTGTGTATCATGAACTCTTGAACCCAGGCGAAACCGTTAATGCACAACGCTGTCACCAACAAATGATTCAAATAACGTATTGATCGAAAGACGAACAGAATAGGCCGGAAAATATGGCAAAGCAATCGTTTTTTACACGAAAGTGGGGCGTCTCACTAAGTAAAACCAGTGAAAGACACCTTGAAATCGCTTGGATGGGACAAACTTCTGCACCCGACCTACGGACCCGACCTGGCGCCATCTGACTATCACCTCTTCGCATCAATGGGGCACGCGCTCGCAGAGCAGAACTTCAGCAATTTCGAGGAATTTGGAAAATGGCTCAACGAATGGTTTGCCGCAAAAACAAGCACTTTTCCTGGCATGATATTAATATTAATAAGAATTTATTGCAGCCAGATGGCCATATAATGGGATACAACAATAGGTTTCAAAGTTACAAAGTAAGCACGAAATATTGTCACACAGCATACTGCGATTTACAGATGCTCGAGGCGGTTTAGTCTTTCCTATAGTCAACTGTGCTCTTTTCCCTGTTACTACACAGTGTTATGTGGTATTTGTTGCATGGCTTCTCACACAGAGAACACATGCATTCTTTGTTCGGTTCATGATACTTCATGTTTTTGCAAATTTTGTGATGGAAGAAGTGTATGACGAATCTTGTGACTACGTTTCTTAGTTCCAGATTATCCTGTGTCCATCGTCTATCGGTCATTGCTTCCGTTGCGTAAAAATCCAGTGGTATGTCCTGTTGCTTCAGATGCTTCTGCTCAAGTACCTTCTCCATTTGCAGGGTAGATGGCAGGTGTAGTTTAAATCGGAGGTCTTCTATATAGAAAGTTCCCCTTGCTAATTTATACATTAGTGTGGACGGTGACGATCTTTTCTGGCATGATATTAATAACTTACCTGAAAAATGGGCGAAGTGTGTAGAAGCCGATGGTCAATAATTCGAATAAACAAAAAATGAATTTCACTTTAAAATTACGTGTTTTCTTTTCCACAAAACTCTGCAAAAACGTATGCATACATCTGGTAACATTAAGGCGGATTTAATGTTCAAAAGTATTTTGTGGTCATCGGATGGAAATATTACTAGTCCCTTAGAAGACATCACAAACTAAATCCTACAGCGATCATAACTCTAGGTATGTACTATATGATAAGTATAAAAATATAACATACAGGATATTCTTGTTGGCATCTGATTTAATCGCGTATGAAAACGATGCGTGAATTTATTGCGAATGCCAAATGTATCTGGCAGTAACGACACGATTGTTCTAGATGACTCTTAGTATATAAAACGTTTTTGTAATAGATTGACATCTGCTGAGGTAATATTACTCAGACCAGCTATTATTTATTATTATTAACAGATACATCAGAATTGAGAAATACCCCGGTGACAATGATAATGAAGCTTAACATCACAATACTGTCATATACAAATTCACACATACCGGTACCTTAATTATTTCAAAATATTTTAATTATCATCTTATCATTTGAAGTACAACACGTTCATATACACATTCACACATAGCTTAAATAATTCAGATGCTTTAATGCATTAATATTACGATTTAAAATGGATTGAGCTTTACATTAAAATATGACACCATAACATAAAAATTTTACACACTATTTACAGACAATTCAGTGAATTCTGTACTATATTCTTGAATCACTTTACAATTTTGGTAAAAGGACCTAAGACATCAATCATCAATTCCCCGATTTACGAAAACAAATATTTACCATCGTTAGTTTTCTGTGCTCTACCTTTTACTTTATGTGGATGAACTCTCCTACTTAGGTAACAGGGATTTTCTAGTCGACTGCTCTACTCTCCCCAAGCTGGCTTATTCGTACAGACATTATACATGACACATGACTGTGTGCGCCTCCTCCTAGTTCCCAGGGTCTCCCGCGCAAGTTTTTCTATCATACTTGTTACACTATTTCTAGGATTGAAATCATTCAACACGAATCTTGCAGTGTTTCAATGTACCATCTCAAGTTTATTAATGAGCCATGTTTGGTTTGGATTCCATACGGTTGCTCCACATTCCAGGACAGATCTAATGAGTGATACATAGAACTGCACCCTCATCACAAAATATAAGCACTTGTGCGCTTTAGAAATTACACTTTCTAAGTGAGTGACCCATTTTAAATCTTTCCTTACGTGGATTCCTAAGTACTTGCATGAGTCACTCTCTACGAGAGCGTCCGATCCAGGGCAGTATTGAAAGTCCCATTACATACTGTTCTTTCCCATTCTTATAATACTGCATTTTCTACAATTAATTTTAATTTTATTATCGAGTGACCACTTATGGAGTATTTTAGATCGGCTTGCAATAGCCTAATATCGCAATATACAATAATTCAGTCACGCAAAATGCTAAATTGTTGTCAAGCCAACGATGGGTACAACAGCTAGTTCATATTCATAAGCAAAATATTATCAATTCACTATCTCTCATCACGATAACTCATAGATCACCAATCTGAATAGAGTGACAATTGGCATAGATGTTCTACCTTAGGTCTTAGGTAACATTCAAGAAAACGTTTGAAAATTCTACTCAAAAACGGTAAAAATGAAGGTGTAAAAATACGAAAAATGGTTTGTGTTTCGGAGCGACAGTTCATGTGGGTCAGTATTATAATTTAATTTTTGTACCGATAGAGAAGGTAACCGGAGGCATTTCCTCGTGGTGACTTCGGATATCATTAGAATCTAGGAATAATTATTTATTAATTAAAATATCCCCTCACCAGTGTTTTCGTGAATTATTCCGGTACCTAAATCTACTGCTTTTATTAGAGTTACATCCTCAAGAGTTGGTCCCTTCTGTCATAAATATCACGAAGTATAATTCGTAATAAGGGATTTGGTGAGCAATGATATTCGAAAATAGGATGAATTGATTTTAAATATTTGAACTGGGATATGTTTTATGGGCTGGGGTTTATCTGCAGTTAGGGTCAACAGTTCAGTGTCCATATTTCGCGTGCACAGAAAACAGACAAAGTGGTAACCAAGTAACGCGTTATCGTCATCTACCTATACTAAGCCTTCGTCATTACTGGGGGCCAGAACAGTAGGTACAAGTGGCTCTGTGTTTTCCACTGACTTTCAATGGTGTTCGTCTAACGTAACGGTAACGTCACCGAAGGTAGGAGAATTGTTCTGATAATAATACGTACCTTACGAATATTTTTGGCCATACAATTGTGTGCTAAATCAGCGACGATTTTGTTTGTGGGTTTAACTTGTGACATTGCACGTGAATGTTGTCTGTTGGATCAGCTGCTATGTTGCTGGACGTAGGTAACAATGCTACATAGTATTGCTTTTGATTTACAAGAACTCAGCATATGCCCCGTGGGAGGAGTGGAAGGATGCATTATCAATACCCAGTGCATGTCGTAAGAGTCTACCAAGAGGTGAACTACCAAACAATCTGTACTCTCTCCCCCTCGCCTTCTAAGCCAAAAAACATATCTATAATTCTATGCTTTCCAGTGTAGCGTAAACATGACGTACCTCTTTTGACAGAGCTGAAATCCAATCCGTTGCATTATCCGACCTGTCAAAGAAAGACAAGTATTGCTGTTGCTTTATTAGTATAACATAATTATTAGTGTAAATGCAGCTTTTTCTAAGAAACAGTATTTGAAGTCGAGTTTAGAAACTTACTGCTACTCAAGGAAAACACTTTCCTAATTTGTACTTATTGCAGTCTTTCATATAAACGAACCGATAAATCTTGTGGTGGATACCCATGAAGGTTTATTTATTTGATATTTCTCCAAGCTTAATTCTGATTATGTTCCAGAATTTCAAACTCTGCAACTATTAGCCAAAATGTTTAGAAATCAGATATTATAGTGGTTCTTTTTTTGCAAATGACATAGTTACAAGAGGTTGAATAATAACACTGACAACAAACAGCACAACCTCTAAATGAATAGCATCATGCCATAATCTCTCTATATAAAATGTATAATATGCTGTAGTTTTTAGTGTCAAATTTACAATAAAAATTCACCGAACCTCTCGTGACCACGTCTTTTGTACCTTTTCAAAGAGAAATTTTTTGTTTCAGCGAAGCTATAGTTTCATTCGCGATGATGTTTTTGGTACACAGCTATATCTATCAGCATGAGGTCGAACTACGTACATCGTGACTTCTGTTATATTCCATAAGTACAGTATTTGGAGGAAAGACTAGAACTGGTACTAGATATGGGTTACTATAACAATGCAATGACGACCATTATATATGAACTCTTTAGTGAAAAATACAATTTTTCAGTGAAATGAATAATTTTTTCCGTTCTACGGTATGAAAACACGTTGGTTCCATCTACATGCACAGAACATCTGCTGTCCGTGATCGTTAAGTCATAGTCTGACACTATGGTTATCAGGTTCGAGTTCTTTTGGTAGAAATACTTTTTACCGTTAGAATGTTGGCCGGCAGGGTAGGAGAGTGGTGTTATATATTTTTAGTCACTAAATTGCGTGCCAAAAGCCTGCATCAAACCTTTTCGCAGTACTCGTATGGTATGAGGGCATATGATGCTGTTGATAGTGGTTCATCCGTCGGATAGGAGTAAGCCAAGTGTCGGCAAGGGTTTCTCTCTCCCTTCCCACTATCAGATATTACGTCATTTATTTTTTCTCACTAACACTTCTGATGAGGTTGACGCCGGGAAAGGTATCTGGTCGTAAAAACTCGCTACGAATATTCATCACATTTCTTACCAGACCGCGTATGAGTTGGACGTACACGTTCGAAGAGTGATGTTTTAATAAATGCTGATCTTGGATGGTTCGTTGTTTGTGTTTCTGTGGTGGAGACATGTTTCGGCTGAGGTGGAATTTCGTATGTTTCGTTCTTTCTCAATAAAATGCCTCTCATTCAATGAGGTGAGGTTGTCAGTTTGTTTGCTCATATTAACGTTAAGGTCATCTATTAGCATAAGACTGAACCAAGTTCTACCCTCTGATTTGTAGCATTGGACCTTGGAGCTTTGGACTTAATTCAACCGCTTGAGGTCCACAGGAACACGCCATAAGAAATCTGTCGGGAGAACATGACGTCCATGAAAGCTGAGGTCTCACCTGAAAATAAATTTCGATCGTCAAAGGTTCTATGACTTTTGTGTATTAAATAAAAACATGTTGTCCGTACTAAAACTCCTCTGGGAAGACAAAAAAGTGTAAGGAAAGTCAAAAGTGGCAATATAAAATAAGGAGACAAGTAGCTGAAACAATACATTTTGGAGAAAGATAATTTGAGTCAAGTTAAGCCATAGGATAGAGAGAGCAATGGCTCTAAATTCGAAGACAAACGTAAGAATGTCAGATGAAGCGGAGTAAATGAGATAGGGTAAGTAATCATATGGGAAGAGGAACCATGACTCCCCATTACTCTCTTTCTGCAGTAAATCATCTACTTATAATCACAAATCACCTTTCGCTAGAAAAGTGATCTTATTTGGTATAGATTACCGACAGTGCCTTACTGTTACGGAACCGCTGTTAGCCAGTCAAGTTTTAAATATTGTACATTATGGCACAAAATGAAGATTTAACTTCACTGAAGGGCTTGTAAACTCGGAAACGGAGAACTAATCCAATGGCACTATGGGGATTCAAGAAAACCGGATTTCCAAGAATATGCTATGAGATCACTTGGTTCCTATTTTCGTCCAAGTAAATGTACAATGTTTTCTAATGTAGCAATTTTTTGCCCAAGAAACAAGCTAGAAAAGGTCATCAACCACTGAATTGCTTCAAAGATGACCTAAAAACGTACATTACCATTGATTCCATAGTGTGGGATGATGCTAATGTGGTTAATAAAGCTGGTTTGTGCAAACGAACAAGATTGAATCTAAGGAAGCTAGACAAAAATATCGCTAGTGCAGAAGTTCAGCAAGAAAGTGTTTTTATTCCAAGAATAGATTTAGCACCTGTGAATTTAGACTTCTCCACCGTGATGAATAAGCCACCAAGACAAACTTTAAAGTTAGGATGAATGTCCCCACTCCAGTGTTTTGGACAGTTGTACATAGCTTCTTCAAGAGAACTCGGATCCATAGACTTCAAAGTACAACCTGGAAATAGTAACATTTTTTCATAGGATGTATCAATACTCCATTTACCTATAAAATCCTTTCAATCATCATCCTGAACCGTGCAGATCATCAACTGGACCAAAAATTAGATGAATACCAGGCTGGAATTACAAAAGGAAGGTCGTGCGCCGAGCAAACTCTTAATTTAAATAATGCAATGACATACTTCCGTACCACAGCAAACAAAACTTTGTCGTTACGTTCGTTAATTTCAAAAAAAGCATACAACTGTATAGATCGAGAATCACTCCTCTCAGTCCTGGTGTCCAGTCGGCTGGACAGTAGTCATGTTGATTTTGACAGGGGTGGCAAATGTTTAAACCAAAATTAAGTTGAAATGTTTTTTCCCATTAACAGGAGAAGGCATGGAATACCTATATATGGCTACAAAGGGAGAATTCGAGTAACAGAAGGGTGTTATATGTTTTTAAAAACTGTCCAGCCGACTGGACACCGGAACTGAGGAGGTTAATGTTTTATCAGAATTTATACTAGATCAAATAACATGAAATATTATCAGGGAAACGCTTACCGAAACTACAGCTAAAGTTTATGGTTGAATATAGTCAGGAATTTCAAATAAACACAGGAGTGCCACAAGGGGATGAGGTATCTTCAATACTTTTCAATTGTGCTCTTGAAGGGGTTGCCAGAGAGTGGAGAAAAGCAGGTGCACCATCTCACTATTTACGAGATAACAATAAAAGTATAAAAATTGGCCGTCTATCCTCTGATGTTGAAATGGCACTTATAGCCAAAAGCATAGCAGATACACAAAAGCAACTTGACATTTTACAAGAACAAAAAGCAAAAATCGGACTTCAGGTATCATACGAAAAATCTAAATATATGACTGACATTAAAAATGCACTACAAGAACTTATCATTGGAACTAACAAAATCTCAAGGGCGAATTAATTCAAATACCTAGGTGAATGGATTACGGAAAATAGTAAGTTAAAAGAAAATCCATAACTTCAAGGATTCAAAAGATGGATACTCCTTTCCAACTAACAAGAACCGTTTACAATAAACAATGTTTCTCATGGAACAATAAGATACGACATTACAATACAGTAGTTAAACCAGAAGCACTCCACGCTGCGGAAACTCTTAACCTACAACAGAAGGAATTAAACGAACAATTAGAAATTAAAGAACGAAAAATCATGAGAACATTCTTAGGACAAAGAATCATAAACGGAACTCGTTACCATAAACCTAATAGTGAAATATACAAGCATATTTCGAAAATTACAAATGCAGTTTGAATGAGACGAATCCAATTTTCAAGGCATTTAGAAAGAATGAACCCTAACACGCTTTCATATCAATTTTAATGTTTTCTACAAAACAATGCCATCAGACCAAAGTGGTGCAAATTATTAGAGAAACACCTCACTGAATTAGAATCGCCAAATCTACAAGATTGAAAGGAAATACAAAACATAATTCAAACACGGGGATTTGAGGAACAAGATAGGAAACCTACACGATCGGCATGGTTGGAGGACCGGAGACGTGCACAGTCGATGAAAATGAACTACTGGGCAAAAAAAAAAAGACCGAAAAATGTTGATTCCGCGCGGTCCTAGGTAACTCATTCGCGAAGGGAAGAAGTCCATTTAGAATTTCCAATTACACTGTAGACAGTAATTTAGACTGTCGAAGACAGGCTTAGATACTAGTTCTCAATAAACACTCCAAAACAAATTTACTGATTTATCACACAGTACTCTAATTTTGGAATCACCACCACGTCGTGTTATTCAGCTACAATTGTATAAGCTTAGATCAGCCAGTTTGTCCCAGCAGCACTTTACAGTTTCACGTAATGATTAACACAATTTGTTTAAAATGTGTTATTCCCTTTAATTTACATTCTTCAATCTGAATTAATTACAGCTTCCCCTCATTAATTATTGTTCCCTCTTTCTTCGTCAGCTGATATGAGACTAATGACTTTAATTACCCCGGTTAATTAAACTGCCATATATCATTACAGAAGGTGTCACATGAGACTAATTACAGAGACTATTTAAATTCCCCTGCACAACAATAAATTTATGTTCAGTAATTTTCTTTCTTTTACTTGCGGCATGTTGACTCCTGTTTTATGAATGAGAGTGATAATTCATTATCCATAACGCTATTTGACATATAACACTTCTATCGGCTTTTCCCATTATAAGGCTATTCCAAATAAAGCGTGTGTACTAAACAATTATATATCGAACTTCCTTTCTTAATTTCGAACCTATGGAAGCCAGAATTTATATATAAGCTGAATGGAAAAGATGAAGGTCCGACGTGTCTACCAAAATAACTTTTAAGATTACATTAACAGTGTGTGGTGCATGAATCCAGCATCTTATAGTGAAATGGGAGCTCGTAGCGTGCAGTTCTAACGTAATTAGGGATAACGACTAGACAGAGCATATCGTTGCTGTTCGGGCTAAATGTCATATCTCTCAATGCTCTTCCTATCCATTATCTTCCTCCCACCTCACACCTCCAAGCCACATATGGATATTTAGTCCACAAGACAATATTCGTTTTATATTTTCCTATGTAAAGGAAAATAGACCTTACCGTACCACACTCTACGAATGTATGTTTGCATGAGATATTTATTCAGTCCTCCAGTATAATATAGCGGCTGCCTGGCCAAGGCGGTAAAGGTGTGCTCGGTTCGCCCGGAAGGACGTGGGTTCGAATCCCCGTCAGGAAGGCGTAAAATTTAATAAACAAGATCTCCACTTCCGGAGGTTCATATGGCCCTGAGGTTCACTCAGCCTACCCCAAAAATGAGTACCAGGTAAATTCCTGGGTGCAAAGGCGGCCGGGCGTAGAGCTAACCACTCTACCCCATCACGTGCCGAGGTTAACAATGGTGGAAGACTTTACCTTCCACTCCTCCAAGGGCCTCTATGGCCTGTACAGAGGTGACTTTGCTTTTTACAGTATAATATACTTAAGGTTCATTTACCTTTACACGTTAGCGTAGGAAGATGAACACAGCGAAGAGTGTTCTGATCGACTGCATATTCATATGTGGGTGGGAGCGTGATCAGTATTAAGGAAGAGCATTGTAAGATAATAGGTTTTCCCAGCGGCGATATACTGAACTGTGTTTTGTTTTTTACCCGTAAAGTATAACGATATCTACCGTAATATAGTGTGTCGTTGCGTCTCGAAATACAGTTATATGACAATGCTGAGGGGAGAAATAGTGATCCCAGAGCGCATGTATCATCCAGAACGAAAATTCGTTGATATTGTTCATGCAATACTGAATCTTAGATTACAAAATCTTTCTAGTCAGTGTTTTGAGTAGAAATATTACCACTTAGCGGATTTTCTAGGCGCAACGATGGTTCGTTATAAAACCTGAAATTTCCCAGATGTCTGAATATCTTAATTTGGAGGAGGTTCAATATACCGCAAACAGGAACAAGAGGAAAGAGCCAAAAGGGATCGAACAAGCCTGCGTTATATGTGAGAGGCGGTCATAATAATAACTCAAATTCTCTACATCAATGTTACACAGACAGACTCTTAACATTTAGAACTAAAATGGAGACAGGTGTTATCTCAAACATTATCAGCGAACAGACACATTTCAGATCACGTGACTATGTGACTAAATCACAAAAATGGCTTTCTAACAACAATGTTCGTAACAGATACAAGAGATCCAGTGTTCGTACCTTAGGAGATCGACGGCTTCCAAGGAAGGGGATGATGGGTAATTCACTCATCGTCAAATATTGATGTTACCCGTTCCTCACAAGGGGAGTTTTTGCCAACACAAACTTTTTATTTTTCCATACCAGAAAAAATCCCTTGGTTCTTAAAGATGTCAAAATGAACTCTTAAAAAGTCGCATCATATTGTTTCCAGGTTTTCAGCAACTTTGTCAAACGTATCTAGAACGCGACCGTTTTTCTAGGCTTGAAAATCATTTCACAGCATTCGATCAGGCTTTTTTTAGGAAGGTAGCGGATATTGCCTTAATTAAGGTAATTCCTTCTCTGGAAATGGGTAAATAAGGAAAACCATCGTCAGGTTGTAACGTTCCAGACGTCACAGTGTAATTATGTTAATTTTATTATGTGTAATTAATTCAGGAATTTAACGTCGTGATATTTATCTTGGTATGTAATTTTATTATAATTCATGTTTGATCATTTGCTCACTATCATTTAATTACTTTGTAACTACGACTTGTAAACGAGGGCTGAATATCCTAATATTAACTTAGATTCATGCGACATTCGTTTAAATTTAACTTGCAGTAGATTTTCCTCTATCTTGCCACATCACCGAGGAAGAAGGAAGGACAAATTTAGACATCAAATTCTGGGAAAAGCGAGCACGTGTTCAAGCGTTGTAACGACAGCTACTGTATTTCGACCAGAATAATTCAAACTGATCACCGCCTATATTTTCAAAGGAGCGTCATGTTGCCATGGATACTGAGTGAAAAGGCTAATAGAAGAACAGCTGATATCATGGTTGGGACCCATCAACTTTAATATCTGGAGTGGGGAGAGACGTGTCAACTGATTGGACCACGTGTAGCGACCTGTAATTAGAGCCAGAAAAGGTTATAAAAGGGCGTGTTGGAGCTCTTGGCATCATTAATCTTCTTGATTATTCTTCTATCTTGTATTTCGCTTTAGGTCTGATAACTTGTCTTATGGTTGTGGTACCATAGTGGACTAGTGTGATAGTTGATCACTTCTACATTCATTACTTCGTTACCACGACGTGGTACTTAGGAATTTCTGAATGATGGGTGTATAGCCACTCTCATCAGGAAGTACGAACAGCTCTGTATTAGACCAGTTTATACCAGTCTAAGACAATAGGTAGTATTAAACTAGATAGAAATGAAACTTCAGTGCACATTTTCAGTAAAGTTGGAAGGATTATTAATTGAGTATCCTCTCCACATAACCCAAGGAGGTTTTTCTAACTATGACTTAGGGCTCATCTCCAATATATGGGATAGAGCATAACAGGGAGTGATAGTTTCAAAGCCATCATCCAATTAGTGGTTGATGCAATTTGCAAGGCAGGAATGGTACTTAGCTGCAGATGAAGATATCTCAAAGTCGACCGGTGATGTCCCAGCTAGAAGGATGGAAGCTTTCCAAGGACCAGCAGAACAAGACTACATGGTGAGCAAGCGAGTTAAAAATATTGCAAGTTTTCGCGAAGTAGAGTCATTCAACTTTTTGTTAAATTCATTTCCTATTTTAAATTCAGTTCTCGTTAAACCGTCGTCATTTATATTCAATATAATAAATAGTATTTTACTAGTTTACTTTAATCAATCTGCCTTAATTAGCCTTTTGATTTCTAATTCTCCTGCTTAATGATTAGTGCACTATCACCCCATCCTTGTGATAAGAGTCCGTCCAAGCTTGATTATAAATTTTTATCTTTAAGTCATCAACTTAAAGATTGGCGCCCTTAGCTTGCATGGTTGCATTTCTCGTTCAATGATTGTTCTCCAAGAGGGGAAGGCACAAGATCTGTCGATGGTGGAATTCTAACACACTATCTCCCAAATCCTAGCCCACACCTCCGCGACCCCAACCGCATAGACAAATCGCTCGGCTCCAATCAGATCAAAGGTTATACTGGAATATATTACGTCTAGACACTACTGTCCTAGCGCGAGCAAAACATCGTATCCCAAAATGCTATCGCTATCCATTACGCTCCTCAAGACTTGTCACGCCTTCCAGACACATATGATGGTGCAGTCTATGAGAATATCTTTCGTTGTGTTCACTTTTCTATGCTTATAAATAGAGGGAAATGTTGAACCTTACCGTACCGTATTGCAGGAATGTATGTTTGCATGACATATCTACGCTTTCCTATAATATAATTAATTTAAAGCGACACTCCGGAGATAAAAATATACTTTTACCTAATGCATGGATTTTCACGAAACTTTGTGTGAATATCACCTACATAAAAGTAGAAATACCACGAACATTTCATTCATGTACTGTTAATAGTTTTTCCAATTTTTCAATGTTCTTGCAACCTTTAATTCTATTTTTTCATGGAATTTAATTAACATCTTAATTTAAATTTGTAAACAGGTAGATAATACTTCTTTTAAAAGCACTACGTATCGATTTTTTGTACATAATTTATATAAAAATGTATATCGTACTAAAATTTGTGTTTTTTTTTGTTCTAAAATTTTAGACTTAAAAATCTCCACTACTTGAAAAATTCTGCAATCAAACATTCGATATGTAGGTGTATTAATATTGATTTATTACATATACCATACAAATTTTGTTAAGATTGGAGAAAAATGAGTTTTAAATGTAAAAATTAAAATTTGCTGGAAAATTGAAGCGAAGTTCAAGTAACGTTTTATTCCTGATTCATTACGTAAAAGTCACCAGAACCGTATGTGTTTCCTTCCGTACCTTTCTGAGCAGCTTCTGCACGAATACTGGTAACTCTGGAAGCTTGTCTCTCCTTCTCCTTCTCCAAGCAATGGAAAATGATTCACCTGCATTTTGTTATTCACAAATCAACCTTTCCTGAGTCGAATTTAAGGGGATGGTTCTTGGGTATAGGTGCAGGAATTGCCTGGCTTAAAGTTGATATGACACTTTTCTGATGAGAAAAATTTGATTCCGATAATATTTCATGGCCTTTTGTCCCTGAATTTTTCAAAGGAGACTCCTGTTCGGTAATAGCAAAGCTCCATCTCATTACTATCAAAAGTTCAGCAAAGGCCGATTTATGTTCACGCATATTGTTTACTAGCTGATGTACCCGTGCTTCGCTACGGGATTCTCAGAAAGACTGACTTTGTGGTTTTCCTAACTGAAATCAACATAGGTCATTACAAAAACGTAAGTATGAATGTAGCGATTAAAAGCAATGCTATCATATAAAATACTCGATCAAATGGAAAGCCGTACGTTTTATCACTTTTAACGAACAGTGCTGCGGTTAGATTGCGGTGCCAATCAGATAGTCCAAAGTTCCAGAGCTGGGATGACCAGGCTGCAGATTGCCATGAACACTCATCTGTCATTGTTCCGTTAAATATGCACACTGTTCATTCCAATCAGTACCTCAGAGTAGGGATTGAATAGCCCGAATACTATGATGGTCCAGTGTGTTACGTATCAGTAGTATCAGAAAATTTATAAACCAGGGGGATGGCATGCTAAAGAAGAAAGTTATCTAACTCACCGGCTACTTCCCATCAATATTCAGGCAGGCTGTTACACTCTGACCGACTGGGTGAGTTGACAGTGTGGTTAGCGGTGCGCAGCTGTGAGCTTGCATCCGAGAGATAGTGGATTCGAACCCCATTGTCGGCAGCGCTGAAGATGGTATTCCGTGGTTTCCCACTTTCACACCAGTCAAATGTTGGGCCTGTACCTTAATTAAGGGCTAAGTCACTCCTAGCCCTTTCCTATCCCATCGTCGCCATAAAACCTATCTATGTCGGTGCGGCGGAAATCAAATAAAAATCCTCTGTACGCAGCAGTAATCCTATCTACCAGAGATGAGGGGCAACAGAAGACACAAAGCACATCACGACAAACAATGGTCAATGTAATGTTATCATTGATCAGTGTTATGAGCTTTCTATATTGTAGGCCTACACATTTAGTTTTCTTTCGACTCTGTGATTTGTAAAATATTTTATACCGTAAACTGTAGTATCTTATTCTCCGACTTTACATACCGATTTTCATTAAATACTGTTTACCCATTTTCTCGTTACTCGGCGCTGATATGGACTTAGTAACAAAAATTCAAATTCATGAATATCTTGGTGATCATAGCCAGTACGGTAATAATGTATAAGACATGAATAATAGGAAATTTAATACTATATAACCTTAGTTATCTAGCATTCATCGACTACACTTCTAATAAGAAATATTTGGGAATTACATTTTAGGCCTTCCCCTAAACTACCATTTCACTCAGCGTGAATAAACTAATTTACAGCCTAGACTCTATCGACTTATTTCCTGACTTTGCATACCGATTTTCATCAAGATAGGACTACTAATAACAACAATTTTTGAAAATTAAATTTTAGGCCTTCCCCTAAACTACCATTTTTCTCAACGTGAATACAATTATTGACAGCCTAGATTTTAGCAAGTTATTCCCCAACTTTGCATACGCATTTTCTTTAAAATACGACCACTAATAACATAAATAGTTGAGAATTCAATTTTAGGCCTTCCCCTAAATTACCATTTTACTCAGCGTGAGTAAAATGATTTATAGCCTAGATTGTAGCGGCTCATCCCCCGACTTTACATACCAATTTTCATTAGACCACTAATAACATAAATAGTTGAGAATTCAATTTTAGGCCTTCCCCTAAACTACCATTTCACTCAGCGCGAGTAAAATGATTTACAGCCTAGATTGTAGAGGCTCATTCCCCGATTTCACATACCGATTTTCATTAAATTCTCTTCAACCGTTTTCTCGTGATGCGTGTACATACATACATACATACATACATACAGACAGACAGACAGAAATTACGGAAAAGTAAAAAGTGCATTTTCTTGTTACTATGGACATGACCGATACAGAAAAACCATTATTTTCAAATTCTGAGCAATGTACAGACAAAACTATTATTATATATATAGATTCCCTTGAATACAAACTTCCAATTTTTACAGCACACTGTCTTTCAATAATAAGACGTAATAATAAGTACAAGACGTTACTTGCGCGCGTACTTCACAAAAGTAAACAGACTTTCTACCACCATAAAACCCACAAAAAAAATTATTAAACATACAAGAATAACAAAACTTATAGTTGTCGGCATTATTGCAGTACTATCAGGAATATCAATACAAGCATAAAATGTTGCTTAAAGACAGTCGAGTACTGAAATGTTAGTCCGTAACAGGCTTTATAAGTTCATTTAGAAATATGGTAGATCTTACAGCTTGAGTCTGTATAAATATATCGGGAGAAATGGGGGAAGGGGGGGGGGTAGGGCTGTTAGCCCATCCCTTAGAAGCGTAATTGAAAAGAACAGGCGTATTTGATTGAATGAAGACATGACAATGATATCATTACCTAACAAAGCAATTCAGCAGATGCCACGCCAATATCTGCTGTGTGCAGAATGGCAAACAAAGCACTATTAAAGTGATAAATTGTTTGAATACAACTAAATAACTTTGTGACAAGAAATAAGAAAACTCAATCCTTTCAATTTGTTATAAAAATTGCCGAAAGTACCAGAATATCATTTTTATCTTCGGAATGTCGCCTGATGATTATTTTTCATTTACACTGCAGCATATTAAATATCGTACGAAATACTGGATTTTTGGATTTTTAGTCCAAGTTTCTTGGGATATTTGGTGGGTGTCACCTGAAGGTGGGTTATCAATAAGACAAAAGAGCCACTTTACTCCTTAAATTAGAGCTAAAAATAAGCAACTTACCATCTCAAAGACGGGTTTCATGAGTCTTCTATCACAACGCCACGCCAGAAACAATATGTAACTGATAAGCAGAGAAAATTTCTCAGAACTTCGGAGCAAGAACTGCATCGTATAATAAATTCTAAAATCGTCCTCATTCTGTGTAGACTTTTTTAAGCTTTACCTAACTTCACGTTACTGCCACGTGCTTGCGGTGGAAAATATCAGTATAGCATATGATATTAAAGTGCGAATAGAGCCATTTTATTTCGCATATCTAATGAAGGAAACGGGTAATCCATTGCAAATTACCACTCGAAGAACTGGTAAAAAATGCTAGTACATAAAATATCTGAATCTTGAGAAAGATTATTTTAACATATTTCAGTCAACGTTTGCGAAATTAAAAGTCCCGCAGTAATTTATTGAGCATTGGAATATCATGGGATGCTGACACTAAAGTCGTATAACCGAGATCGATAGCTGCAGTCGCTTAAGTGCGGCCAGTATCCAGTAATCGGGAGATAGTGGGTTCGAGCCCCACTGTCGGCAGCCCTGAAGATTGTTTTCCGTGGTTTCCCATTTCCACACCAGGCAAATGCCGGGGCTGTACCCTAATTAAGGCCACGGCCTCTTCCTTCCAATTCCTAGGCCATTTCTATCCCATCGTCGCTATAAGACATATCTGTGTTGGTGCGACCTAAAGCAAAATAGCAAAAAGAAAAAAAGTCGTATAAACTACAAATCTGACTGTTTCGGGGTTTCCGTGGCTCACAGAGTGTTAGGAATTAACTGGAGCATAACATAACACAACAAATTTTGAAATTGTATTTCTTTCCTTTTTAAAAATTTAAAATTGGTAAATAGAAAATCTGAATGAATGACAGCAATATTCATGAATTCGTTAGCTCTAGCAATCACAATGACTCGAAGTGCAAAAATCAGGTACAAAATTTACAATTGTGAAGAGATTGATTGATTTACATATAAAAGAGCATTGTTGCTCTTGATAAGAACAGTATTTTACAAAGAGCATGTTTTTCTCTGTTCATTTATACAACATAGGATTCTGAACTCAAAAAGGTACAATAGTCCAGCCTCGCAGAGGCATAATTTTCTTATTGCGCACTAAGGTACACCTGACAATCCATACGTTGTCCTCAATTAAAGTATTTACACTAAGTAGCCCAGAAGTGGGCTTATCTATTGCTCATCAGTTTATGACTTTCTTTTCCTCAAGGGAAATTCACACCACAAACAATTCTACACACTATAATAAATTTACAGTGGCCTGATTGCCCATCCTAAGTGGCCTTAGTAAAAAAAACAAAGGTTAGGAGGTGAAACACTTGTCCTCCTTATATAAACAGATAAAACCCTAAGTGAGCTTATGGCCCAATGATATTCTACAACGGGTTGACTATAAAGTAAGTATTACAGCCATATATAATTAATAGATAACTGTAATCACCCCATGCTGTGTCCAACGGAAACCAACAGAGGGCAATCACTCTTTGTTCACTAATATTACATATTTACCAGTAGAGAATAGAAGAGAGTCATCGGACCTGCCAAAAATTCTATACTTAAACCACTAAATTTATAACTTTACATAAACAAAAGGGGTTGAAACTTTCTCCTCAAGCTGTCCACAAGAGCTATCACATGCTTATGAAAATTCTTCCATTACCTTGAGTTGCTGGACCTTCCGAACGCCTCCCGCGGACCCTGCCTCCTGGGTTCATGTTAATACGGCCCTAAAGCTCTCAGCTTTTATAATGTTTTTGATGTGAAGCTTCCAGAACTCTTTACTGATAGTCTGGATTCTTGTACACAGCCCCAGTTTTAACTAGGGAAAATATTTACTAGTTTCTGATATGTTGATTACTATTGAACAAGGGACCAGCTGAAGTCGTGACATTTTAGGTACATAAAAAGTGCATTCCTATGAACCAGGTTAACGAACATCAAAATTACAAATTTCTTTATGAAATAATTATAGTTTACCCCGCTAGATTGTCCAGTTAAACCTATAGTAGAGACATCTAACAGTTGAAAACCAAAGTTGCTTGCCATGCACCAGTTCATGTTTGTTTATAGAAGCCGCGCAGTTTAACGGGCTGGAGAAAGTGTATCCCATTTACAATGACCCTAGAGAAGTTTTTTCTCCTGCTGAATACTGCTCAGCTGAATATCCTAGATTGTCGGAAGGTTGATGTACAACTCCGACCGAGAATGAGTATCATCTCAGGGAAGGTACATCCCACTCCACTCCAGTGGCTACCTCTAGTTAGCAATATTGCACCTCCACACACCAGAAGACAGTGAGCTCTTGCCCACTTATTGACCAGGAGATGAATAAGCCAACTATAACTAGGCTGAAATATCGCAAACCAGCATGGAGAACGACCTACGACCTTGCATCTTCTCACTTATGCCTGGAGAGAAGAATTGTTGAGGTCTCCTCCCTGCGGCCTCCTTCACATCTATGATCCCAGAATAAAATCAGCTGGCTTCACTAGTAAGACTGCCTCAACTCTACATCAAGGGTGTTGGGTAGACTCCCCTCTTTATGACTGCAGTGAAAAAAAAAGACAGACCATCAAGCATTTGCACAGGAGTGTCTACTGTATGCATTTCCTGGTTCTATGGAAGACCAAAATGCAGCGCCTCCAGAAGCGATCAGATCTGAAGATAAATGTTTAAGATAGTAGACTAGTATAAATACCAGAAACTTGTGCATATTCGTGTATACTGTGTCGGTTGTCTTGAAACCAGAGTGGCAGGTGGGCGTGACTACGCCGACAGCTGCATGGAGATAGGGGAGCGAGCGTAGGCTACAGGCTCAGGCTGTGTCCAGCAACGCAGTTTGTTTAATTTTGCATTGTCCAAAGTGAATTCAGAATAAAAGGAAAATAATAATAATAATAATAATAATAATAATAATAATAATAATAATAATAATAATAATATGATCATCATTCATCATCATCATACGCCTAATTATTCCTGTTTTGCTAGTGGCTTTACGTCGCACCGACACAGATAGGTCTTGTGGCGACGATGGGATAGGGAAGGCCTAGGAGTTGGAAGGAAGCGGCCGTGGCCTGAACTAAGATACAGCCGCAGCATATGCCTGGTGTGAAAATTGGAAACCACGGAAAAATATCTTCAGGTCTGCCGACAGTGGGATTCGAACCCACTATCTCCCGGATGCCCTAATTGTTCTATTGCACATAGAGTGTTTATTTAAGGCTCACATATCCGTACAAAATCCGCTCAATATACAACTATTAGCGTACATCATATGTTATAAGATTATTTCAAGAGAAATTCCCGGTTGTTGGATTTCCAAGTCGTGGAACGGTTCATAGATTCGTTAATACATATATTGAAGGAGAATTATTAGTGACAAAAAGTGAAGAAGGCTACGAACAGTCCTAAAAGAAGAAAATCTTGAAGAGGTTGTACAATGTCTGAAAAGTTATCCTAACGGGAATTTCTTATGGTTCCGTACAAAGGGTTACGAAGTTACGTGAGTTAAAACCCTAATTTGCTCCATGAGGAACCTCTTCTTGAAGATAAATTGGACGTAAGTACTTCTAAAGTGTTTAGAATTTATGAGACATTCACTCTAGTTTGTTCTCATATTGCCTGCAGGCCGAGATATTAGTCTCACGTCAGCTGCAGCTCAGCGATGAATGGATGACACTGTATTAGCTTGTTAATGTATTCTCATTAATATACGTCTGTAACTACTGTCACGAATCCATCCTAAGTTAGTAGTAATGATAATGATAATAATAATAATAATAATAATAATAATAATAATAATAATAATAATAATAATAATAATAATAGTGAACTGAAAATGCTAATCAACGCTACAAGAATGTGTATGTCCTTCCCGCCGCACGTAGCTGAGAGATCTTGCGATTTGGTCTACTTGGGGGAACAACGCACGAAGAATTGGTAAGACAGGCCACAGGAAACTGTTCGGGATAGCAAGCGTTGGTTGAATAGTGAGAAGTAGGTTACATTCAACAGGGAGCCCTGACAGTAATAACATCAGGCCCATGTCCGTCAAGGTTACAACAATATATTGGCTGCACTCCGCAAATATCAAGTGGGAGCAGACCAGAGCTCTGGAGCTGAGAGACGTGGCTGGCATTTTATCGAGTTCCCATTGTGGAAAGACTCGACTTCTATAGGCAGTATCTGGTGAGACGATATGGCTGCACCCGGGAGGCAATGTGGAATAGATCGAGATACTACAACATTGAGTGACTGTCCTGACCGGCGTCTTATCATTGATTTTCTACCGTTCCTTTCTGGGATGGAATTTCATGGACATTCTCGTATTTTTCTTTGTAGGCTTTCAATACAGAACTACTAGCATGTAGCCGTGGCTTTACTCATGTTTATTAATTCAACAGCTAGATGTTTTTAAAACTATTTATTTAAAAGCATTTTTTACTAACATCGGTTTTACGTAAATTGTGTGAATTATATTAATTTTATTTTTTAAAATATTATTACTCCTAATATTTAAAATATACGGGTTTGGTGGATGGTACAAATAATATTAAAATAATATAACATGGCTTCGGGATAAACTATACGAATTGCCCTTCCATTTGGAGCTATGATGTATAGTATGTTTGCCATTCCAACTCTTGAACAACCCAAGAACCGTTGACCATAAGAGAAGCACGTTTCCAATGATCGAGTCCTACAACATTAAGCTATTGCTCTTGTGCCTTGTTGATTCACATATCGAAACTCAAACAAATGGGGGAACTGCATATCAACTGAAACGGTATTTCGATGGCCTAGGTTGAATACCTCGTATCTCACAAATTTCTTCGCATCCATTATTTCCCTTAAGACTGGTCACGCCTTCCAGCCAGATTTCAGTATGCAGTCTATCAAAACAACGTTCGTTGGGTTTATTTTACTGTGTTGACGAGTAAATGAAAATGGACCTTATAAAAATTACACTCGAGGAGTTAGTAAATACGTCACGCAAACATACCTTCCTATAGTACTGTACGTTAAGGTTCATTTTACTTCAGACATCGGCACAGGAAAAACGAACACAACAAACATTGTTCTGATGGATTGCATATCCATATGTGGCTGACATTCGTAACAAGTCTTAAGGGAAATAATGGATAGGAAGAACTTTTTGAGATACGAGGTATTCAATCTAGGCCATCGATATCCGAGGAGATAATTTGAATCCCAGGAATCTACATCCGCGGCATAACCAGTCATGATGGTGGCTTCAACATATTCGGCATCAGTTTATTGACTGAGAGTCATATTTAGTTGCAGAGGGAAGGAGGATTCTTATTCCTGAGAAGGATAATCGGTGCCACAATCGACCACTCCAAGATGTTCGTGGGTACTCCAGGTGACTACAAGTTGTTCTGAAGCTCTGTCGTGTAGTTGACAGCCTCATCTCTATTACATGTTATCTTGATAGACTTGGAAATTTGTAGAACACCAGGTAATTCGTGTAAAAGTCGCTTGTTGATAACGTCATTTCGTGGAGCAAGATTTTTTTCTTCGACGCAGCCATGCGTGATCGGTGAAATGCTCTACCCACCTATGACAAAACCTTCAGATCTCTGCGTGCCATAGATTGGCCTGGGCATTGCACACATGTACACAGAGAAGAACTTCCGGATATTACGGACTCAATTTGGCTCCTCATGTCGGGGAACGAAAATGACTTCCTACGCCATGGACTTAAATTAGCTCCTGGACTTGTACTACCTAATTTAAGTACGTTGCCGCGCGATGATAAATCTATGCTGGTGGCAGCACGCTGGATTGCCATAACCCAACATACGTTTCCCGGAATTAAAATACACATACGCACAGGGGAGCTGTAAATCTGACATCAGCAAATTCACAAAGAGCAGCCATGTTTCGAGTTGTCAAAAGAAAGTGATTTGGCACGGAACATACGATCAGGTGACAGGGAGATTGTGAGTGGCGATTGAAAGTCATAAATTTGTAAGAAGTGAAAAGTTACATTCTCGCCTTCAAGAATGCCAGGCGTATGCTCAGCTTATGACTGCACTAATCGGAGTGCCCTTTGATTATGCACTTGTTCGATGTAGGCCACGTCCACCAAGTATGCTAAATACAGTATTTTACTAATATTTGTGAAATTTATGAAGTGTTTAATGCAAATGCCAGTCGCGTTAATATTTAAAATTAGGCTGTACTTCATAATGGACAACATTCAAGGTTATATTTCATCTAGCAATCCCAGCAAATTGAGAAAATTGGACTTAATGATATCTCCCCTATGTTATTATAAATCATTACGTTAAACAATTTCTGTGGTAGTCATGGGGATACAATACGTTTAAAAATATGAACAGAACGACTTTTTAGTTATTTTTCTAATGTCACACTAACACTTCGAAGGGATGGGTAAGGTAACGCTCATGGTTTTAATTAAGTTACAGTCTCAGCATTTGCTTGGTGTGAAAATGTAATACCGCGGGAAACCATCTTCAGAGCTGCCATCGGTGGGATTCAAACCTCCACTATCTTCCAAATACAAACGCACAGCTAGCGCGACCCTAACCGCACGCCGAACTCGCTCGGTGGAGGAGTGAGTTTGTAACCTATCGTATGTTCCTTTCGTTTGAAGGATTTACATAATATATACTAATTTATGTCGACGTTTTCAATCACTTAACCACAACAGCCAAGCAAAGTGACGCTCTTGATCCGATTCCGTGGTCAATTCGTATGTCACTGTATGACGATTCCCCTGATATACATTTCAAACTACCCTACAATCAGCTGATCGAGATATTGGCTTCACGCCGCTACGTGGATGAAGTGGCGGTATTCGCTATCTATTATTGTTATTATTAATGCTCTAATCATTCGGATAACGGTCTTCAGTTTTCCACTTGTGATTTTAAAATGCGCATTTTCAAAAATTTTCATCATTCGAGAGCCAAGCTCCCATGATTATTTGACCACTGGAAACATGGCGGACGTTCGTACACTTAGATTCAGCCAGGCAGAGCTGAATTTTGTTGTTCTAGTGCACATCAATTTCTCCAAATCCTGTCTAAGGTAGATTCAGAGATAATAAGCCTTCAGATATCCAATATAGAGAGCAGTAGTTCTACATGCCAATAAATCAGCCACCTTGAGGCTTCGTATCTGAGCAAACTGAAATACCGCTTTTACTGTTTGGGCTAATCACTTCGACACACACAGCTGAAGATCGTCACGCTGGAATCGGAGTCAAAAACTGCTCATCTCAATGGCATTATTGAATTCTACATGTATTATTATTATTATTATTATTATTATTATTATTATTATTATTATTATTATTATTATTATTATTATTATTATTATTATTATTATTATTATTATTATTATTATTATTATTATTATTCGATCTGTTTTGCACTGCTCATGTGTTGGTCTTTCTCTTCTGTTGTAATCCCTTAACACGTCATTTTAATGCGACGCATCACGAATCGCCTTAATTATTTATTTATTTATTTATTTTGTTAGCTGTTTCTGCATGTCCGCCTCTGCGATGTAGTGGTTACTGTGATTAGCTGCCACCCCCAACGGTCCGGGTTCGATTCCCGGTTCTGCCATGAAATTTGAAAAGTGGTACGAGGGCTGGAACGTTGTGCACTCAGCCTCGGGAGGTCAACTGAATAGAGGTGGGTTCGATTCCCACCTCAGCCATCCTAGTAGTGATTTTCCGTGGTTTCCCACTTCTCCTCCAGACAAATCCCGGGATGGTACCTAACTTAAGGCTACGGCCGCTTCTTTCCCATATCTGTCTTCAGTAAGGCTGGGTTTAATTCCACTTTCATGAATATACATGCTCAGAGGTCTTATTCACAGCTTTGTATATGTTTTCACAGTTGAATACGCAGATTGAGTCACATACATGTTTGACTCCACTGATGACAATTCTGAAGATGGTTTCTAATGGTTTTTCATTTTCTGACCAGGCAAATGGTGAGTCTGTACCTTAAATAAGGCCACAATCACTTTATTTACAGCCCTAGCCCTTTTCAATCTCATCACCACCATAAGACCTTTCTCGTGTCAGTGCGAATTAAAATAAACTACAAAAAAAGTGTACTGTGACTCTCCTCAAATGATGACCATGAATTGGGATGTCAATATATTTTGCCGCTATTATTATTATTTTCCTATGAGTTGTCATATGATAGTTCTGAGTTCAATGGTTTTCCATGGTTTCCCATTTTCACACCAGGCAAATGCTGGGGCTGTACCTTAATTAAGGCCACGGCCGCTTCCTTCCAACTCCTAGGCCTTTCCCATCCCATCGTCGCCATAAGACCTATCTGTGTCGGTGCGACGTAAAGCCCCTAGCAAAAAAAAAAAAAAAGTTCTGAGTTCGCTTTGTACAACAGCAGTACACGTTCTATTTAAGTAGCTCCTCCACACCGGGTCATCCCAAGAAACCCTTTCTATCAACCAGGTCCCTGCATCAGTCAATACTGATGGACCAGCTGCCACTCTTCAGGTGCCTGTTGGTCCACAGAGGTATTTTATTACCATTGCAGCGGTGAGGCGCAGCTCATCCACCACGCCGTGACGTGTTCTCACATACTTAAGCTATCCAGGATATGTTTTTTTTTTTTGCTAGGGGCTTTACGTCGCACCGACACAGATAGGTCTTATGGCGACGATGGGATAGGAAAGGCCTAGGAGTTGGAAGGAAGCGGCCGTGGCCTTAATTAAGGTACAGCCCCAGCATTTGCCTGGTGTGAAAATGGGAAACCACGGAAAACCATCTTCAGGGCTGCCGATAGTGGGATTCGAACCTACTATCTCCCGGATGCAAGCTCACAGCCGCGCGCCTCTACGCGCACGGCCAACTCGCCCGGTGATATATGGTATTTTAACTCTGCAGTAACCAATGTGGTTCAGGGACATTATTCTGTTTAGTATATGGCGCCAGGGTTGCAAGTGGATTCTTCTAGGTCAAACTTAATTGTAAAGTAAGAATAGCACCGAGAATTTGCATTGCATGATAGTGTAATTTCATGTCCTCTCAAGTATTGTATGGTGCTGAAGAGTTGATCCACGGCCAGGCTATGGAGTGAAGATCCTTGACGGTGGAGCAGAGGTTGGGTAGGGATTGCTATTAATCGGCCAAATAACATTAGTTCTTCAAATTTCCTTCTGTGGTATCTACATCTATATAAGATTCAACAATAAACTGCGTTTAGTCTTACGAATTTTTACTCGCGTAAATTAGTTCTTTTACGTGCTGGTAAATCTACCAGCGCGTTGTTAGCTTATGTAAACACGTTGAAATACCAAAGAAATGTTTTCAAGTTCTTCTACGTCGCACCAACGCAGATGGGTTTTATCGAGGCGATGGAATAAGAAAGGGCTAGGAATGGGAAGGAAGCGGCCGTGGCCTTAGTTAAGGTACAGACCCAGCATTTGTTTGGTATGAAAATGGGAAAACACGTAAAGACATTTTAGGGCTGCCGATAGTAGGCCTCAAACCCACTATATCCCAGATGCAAGCTCACAACTACACGCCCTTAACCGCATGGCCAACTCGCTCGGTTACCAAAGAACTGTATCGGAATCAAACACCTAACTTTGGCTCAGAAAGCCAGTTCCCTATACTCTTGATCTACTCAGCCCGACAACAGAAGAAGGAAGCAGAAGATTAAAAAAATACGGGTATGAAGGCAGAAATGGTGAAACGTGCAGTTAACATTTTTGAGTCTGGTACATAAATGGACTAAAAGAAAATAATAATAATAATAATAATAATAATAATAATAATAATAATAATAATAATAATAATAATAATAATAATAAAATCAGGTCATCATAATTTTCGGGGATTTTTCGATTATACAGACCACTATCTGATCCGTAGTGAACTAAGTATATCTAGGCCTAGGATAGAGAAAGTGAAATCTGTCCGAAAACGAATAAGGGTAGAAAATCTCCAGGACGAGGAAATTAGACAGAAGTACATGGGTATGATTAGTGAGAAGTTTCGAACAGTAGACAGTAAGGAGGTTCAGGATATAGAAAGTGAATGGGTGGCATACAGAGATGCTGTAATAGAAACAGCAAGGGAATGCCTAGGAACAACTGTGTGTAAAGATGGGATAAAGCGAACATATTGGTAGAATGATGAAGTGATACCAGCATGTAAACGTGAAAAGAATGCTTATCAGAAATGGCTCCAAACAAGGGCCGAAGCAGACAGAGAATTGTACGTAGATGAAGGAAACAGAGCGAAACAAAGAGTTGTAGAATCCATAATCTCGAAAGGTTATGTCAAGCAGCAGGGAATCTTTTCTGGACAGTAATAAAGAATCATGGGGGGGTGGGGGAGGAGAAAGAAATGAACAGGGTTTTGGGTAATTCAGGTGAACTCATAATAGATTTCAGGGAATCACTGGACAGGTTGAGGGAATATTCTGAACATCTTTTCAACGTAAAAGGAAATTTTCCTGATGGTGTTGCGAACATTCAAGCTCATGGGGAGGAGCAAATTTGTGTTGGTAAAATACGCTTCAGGAAGTGGAAAGGATTGTAAAGAATCTCCATTGTCATATAACAGCAGGAATAGATGAAATTAGACCTGAAATGGTGAAATATAGTGGGAAGGCATGGTTTAAATGGCTTCATAGAGTAGTAAAAGAAGTATGGAGTGTTGATAATGTACCTTCAGATCGGAAAAAAGCAGTAATTGCACCTATCTATAAACAAGGGAACAGGAAGAATTGCAACAACTATCGAGGTATCTCATTGATTAGTATACCAGGCAAAGTATTCACTGGCATCGTGGAAGCGAGGGTGCGATCAGTGTTTGAGAGGAAGTTGGTTGAATACCAGTCTGGTTTCAGACCACAGAAGGGCTGTCAGGATCAGATTTTCAGTATTCGGCAGGTAATTGAAAAATATTACGAAAAGAACAGACAGTTGTGTTTATGTATCGTAGATCTAGAGAAAGCATATGTCAGGGTACCGAGGGAAAAGGTGTTCGCTATGTTGTGGGACTATGGAACTAAGGGTAGGTTATTAAAATCAATCAATGGCATGTATGTTGACAATTGGGCTGCAGTAAAAATTGATGGTAGAATGTGTTCTTGGTTCGTGGTACTTACAGGGGTTAGACAAGGCTATAATCTTTCACGTTTGTTGTTCGTAGTTTACATGGATCATCTGCTGAAAAGTAAAAAGTCTCAGGGAGGGATGAAGATAGGCGGGAATGTATTGAACCATTCTGTTCATGGACCAATAGTATAGATTTTAGTATTGGATATTGGGATTACATGAGACCACCCATGGAGTCATTGTCTTATAGTTTATTTCATAAAAGATTCCAGAAGAAGCGTTCTCGTGAGAAGAGAGCTAGAGCGTCATTATGAAAATCTCCAGAACCTCATTAAAGGGAGTTATGTCCCAAGCCAAGCCTGTTAATGAAGATTGGGGACGCTTCCCGGATCCCGGCAAAACTAACCTTCGGAGGGAAGAAAGAATTAAATTAATATCTTTGGTTACGGAAGAGATGCATTGGATCTGATGCAAGAATTGCAACCTGCATAATTTATGCTTAATTTTGATATGCATTAGGGTTGAAATCATAAATGCATACGTTAAGTAGGGTACTTGACGTGCTTTGTGCGGGAAAACTTCGAGTCACGGGAGCGCGTATCCTGCACGCGATCAAGCGGCGTGGCTACGCCAACCTGATTATAAATGCAAGGCCGCCTGGCACATCAGCCTCATTCTCTGACCGTAAGGCTGCTTGAACGAAGTCGTCATGCTACAAGTCGGCACCGCGAACAACGTTTTATCTTCGAGCTGCACATACAACTATTACTACTGAATCTGCGAGGAAGTAAGTAATCAACTTGCATATTGAGCTAAATTCTTGATATTACCTGTGTTGATATGCTATGGTGAGATGAGGTACTGCCTATAATAGACTGATGAACGAGTAGCTTCATATTTCTGTGAGGTCAAGTTGTAACTGACGTAATGCAAGAATAAATGTAGGCTCAGGGTAGTTCTTATAGCACTACATGTTGTCCGAGTGATAGGATGGAATAACAGTGTTACTAAGAGTGGTGAAGAAACTATAGTGTACCAAGTATAAAATTCAGAACAAGACTTGGTCAATGTAACGTGTGAGGCACAATATTGGTGGAAACAGGCATCAAGTCTGGACAGTCTGTAAGAAGGAAATTTGTTTTCAGTTACCCCTGCATCAAGCCAGAACGAGCTTCTACATCATCATTGCGAGGAAGCCACAACGGGAGCTGAAGTTGGCACGACATCGGGAATCGATCGAGGAACGTTGAGCGTACCTGATCAGCGCGACGTCGAAGGGGACATCTTCCAACCATCTAAGGAGCTGTACGAAGGACTCACGCAAGATAGAATGTCTCCAACTGTTCACCAGTATCTGCTGCAAGCGTCGCAGTTTGTCATGATGTGGTAAATTCAGTGGTCCACAGGAAGGGCCGCTCCGCCATGTCATCAGTCCTATAAGGTCAGAGCTTTCCAATTCTGTTTCAAGCATGTCATTTAAATTTAGATAGGTACAAAGGGGGCCGTCAGCCAACAGGTTAGTTTATGGTAGGAAAATTCTTGGTAATAAAGAGCTAGGCCTCAAGCTCGAACCCCGTACATTAGGGTAGATGATAGTTTGTAGATTCCTTGTTGGTGTGTTTATATTACATTTCGGTAGTATTATATTAGCGTACGTGTTATCTTCATGGGTCAGGTCGAACTCCCTTGGTCATGGTAGGTTAGTCAAACAGGCAGGCACTATTTATTGTGTCGCGTTTAGGCATTTGTCTCTGCAGACGTAGGTTGTGTAGTTGAGACCAGGATTTACCCCGTAATTCACCTAGCTTTACTGACAGGGCGAGAGATGTGGGCATTATGCATGTAGCTGACTGTATGAATTGATATGAGAGAGCCCCAGCACAGTTTGAGAGTGTATTGGATGCATTTGAGATGCCTTATTATGGCCATGTGACTATAGCTTACTGATTTGTGCCTTTGTGTTATCAAGGTTGAGCCCATGGGAGGCGGAAATAAGATTTGTTATATTGCTGGTGATATTGAGATGAGGGCGGATAGCCCAGGTGTATTTAAAAGAGTGCTTTTAGCGGCCAGATTATGTGAGGTACTTTGAAAGGCGAGGTTTCTTAGCATGCAGTCAGTCAGTTGGGCTCATAAATTGTGTGGGCTGCCGCTTGTCGAGTGCTCGGCTGGTGAGGGTTATTGTGCCTGACGTCACAGTCTTGAAACGTGGTTATATGGCTGTCTGCAGCTTGTCGAGTGTGTAAGGGGGAGAAGACGACCTTGATGTTTTGAACGCAGTAAGAGATTTTTGTTCTGTTTGTTCTACTTTAATTTTAACACTGGCCCGTTTGATATTGACCCCTTGGACATGTTGGTTGTGTTCCTTTTATATAGTTTGTATATGAATAGTCAACGCCTTGCTTTTCATGGGACCAGGGTTCGAGACCAGGGCAGGGCACTGTACATTGTGTGTTTATATTTGTTTGCACCGGGGTTCGATGGTACGAGGCATAGTAAATTTTATGGAAATTACTGATAGATGTGTATTTCAGCAGATATCCATGTTTCTAGATTTCATTACGTACACAATTGTAACATGCTTGTTACAGCAAGCTGTTTCGTGAAGGCCGTGAACTGGTTGTCATCGGCTCAACATTATCTTTACCCCAATCATATTTGAAAGCTCTTATATTTGTATATAGTATTTTTATGTAATAAATCCCTGATTGTAAAACTTTGAATGCAGCGATGTTTTCTGTTGGATTTTTTTAAATTTTATTTTAGCTGATTCTTACCTGATTAGTCACATATCCTAGCGTTTTATCTTAATATTGCCCTTTGTACACCCATGTTATCCCTGAGAAGTGCGCGATTGTGCGGCCGAGCGTGGATATGTGTTCAGGTAAGACTATGTGCACAAGCTCACGTTTGTGAGAGTTCTTTCACTACTGTACTCTGGGTTCGAGACCGGCATTCGCCTGGCAGGAACCACAGGGTCCTGTAGGGCACATAGTAAATATGGCGCAAGCCAACTGTGGGGCTCGATATATCCGTAAATGAGGGCTACCCAGACATAGTAAATTTAACGCCATAGTAAATTTGGCGCCGAGCAACTTAGGACCCGATATTTCTGTAAAGGGGAACCATAGCGCCAGAGTAAATTTGAGCAACATGTGGGGCCTGATATATCCGTAAGTGAGGGTTACCCAAAAATAGTGAACTTGGTGCGGCCAACTTAGGACCCGATATTGCAGTAATGATGGTCATACAGCTTATTTCATTATGCCGTCAGGTGGTGCTTGATATTTGTGTAAACGAGCTCACACAGCCAAGTTGTATTTTGCTGTATTCTCCGTAGATAGGGCTATGGGTCATAACTTGTGTCTATAAAAGCAGGACCTGATATTTCGGTAAATAGAGGTCATGCAAGGCTTGATTTCAGGCATATGTTATGGCAGCTGCATTCAATTATGTGTAGTGCAGGTATACCAAGTTTGGTCTTTGATCTGTACGAGTAGCTTCGTGATATATTAGGAGTATCTTGCTGAGACTTGTGATGTTTAATGACTGCCAGTTCAGAGAGGTATTTCGTGACTTATATGTCCCTTGGTCTTACCATTAGAATATGGATATTGCAGTTGATGTTGATTAGCGATGATGTGCTGATTTAGTGGTTACCGTGGAGTGTTGGATGATATTCGTGTGGGGATTTGACCTGTAGGGTGTTGTGTTTAACAGGTATATAATCATATAGCTTTGATTTTTGCATGTTGAAGTTTTTTTTTTGTTTTTATGACATTTGGTGGAGAATTTTGTGTTTGTGTTGTATATATTTTGTATCATAGTGTTGTGCTGACGGTTACCCTGTGTTGGAGTGACATGATGTTGCATTGAGGCAGCCTACTTAGGCTTTGGAAGTTCGAGAGTTTGGCAGTTAGGAACATTTTGATAAATTAGAATTGAGGGAAATTGATAGAAGTTGAAATTTAATCGGTGACATACGGAGCGGTTTTTCCACCGGACCTTATGACGAGTGAGTGCCGAATGTCGGTAGACATGGGAGAGGTGCTGAGGCACCTGAGCGATCAGCGAAAGGAACTTAGAGAGGATCTAGGAGTTATTAAAGGACAAGTAGCTTGGAATAGTGAGCTATTCAATGAACAGTGTGCCAAAAGCGAGGCGCAGTTTGGGGCGCTTAGAGAGGAACTAGGAGTTATTAAAGGACAAGCGGATAGGAATAGTGAGCTACTGGTTCAGAACGGTGAGCGTTTGAACGAGCAAGTCCGTACAAATTTTAGAGAACAGGAAGTTAGGAACTCGGAACGAGTGAAAGAACTTACAGAACACTTAACCGAGCAACTCACAGAAAAATTCGCGGAGTGCGAGGAAAAGGTTTCACAAACAATGACCGAACAATTAGTACTCTCAGAGACACGGGTAGCAAGCCAGATAACTGAGCTAAAGGAGCACACTAGCATTCGTTTGGAGCAATTGGCCTCTGAAAATGAAGCGACTAGGGAAACCATAGCAGAGTTAGATACGAAAATAGAGAACGTACGTCTGTGCTGTGTCGCAACGACCGAGAAGATGAGTCAACAGGTTGAAGGGTCGCACAGAACGGTAGAGAAACAAATTCGTGAAGTAAAGGACAGTATCGAGGGAATAAAACAGCTTATAGAAGAAAAGGACAAGGAGACTCAGACTGAACTGAGAACCGTTAAAGAAGACCTGGTAGCAGCAATAGATCGCATAGATTATACGCAAGAGAGGCTAGAAAAAGTAGAGAAGAAATTTGAAGACAGTATGGAGGCTAGGACTCGAGAAGGAGTTGGAAGGAAAGAGCAAATCACGGAAGAGAATAAGGTGAAGATTGCCGAGTTGGAGCTTAATCGATGGCAGACCCGGAAGGAATCGAAGGAATTTGTAGCGAGACAGATAGTTGAGCAAAGGCAGGAAGAAATTGGTGCTCCTCAGGAAAAAGAGGTCACGGATGTACCTAAACAAGAGGGCCCTGAGAACGAATCGATCGAAAATAAGGAAGGTAAAATCGACGATAAGGTGTCAGAGGATGAAATTGTCGAAGAAGTTCAGGAGTCGGATTCACCGGTTGAACCGCCAGAAATCGATGTGGCGCGAGTGGAGCAATCAGCTACAAACAGTCCGATGGTTCAGGAGGCAGAAGCAGAAAAGGAAGACAAACTAGGAAACGAGAAGATTACAGTAGCCTTAGAAGAAGTAGTGAATGACACGGCAAGCACGGAAGTGGAGACAGATCAAAGCAAGGAAGCTGGGGAGACGGCAACTTTGGTTTGGCTACAGGAAGGAGAAGAAAAGCAGCTAAAGAATCTCAGTATGCGGAGATCCGGCAACATAGCCATAGTCCTGTCAGACGGGGATGAGCTGAAGTGCTACGCGACGACGTCTGAGGGCAAAGACCTCGTAAATTCTGCCGTGGAAGAAGAGAGTCTGGAATGTGTAACAGGATCCAAGGTCGAGGCAGATGATATAGGAAGGGAAATCGCAAACGACGTTACTGGGATTTCTGTACAAATAGAAAATGGAGACCCGACCGGGGACGCACAGAATAGTCAAAAGGAAACGGTTGGAAAGAATCTTAGAGATAGCAGACGGAAATGAAAGGGGCGATCAATGGTGTAACCAGCATTCGAAGCAAAGTAAAGGAAAGAGAACTAGGTCATACAAGAGACACAAGAAGAACCAAAAATACCGATACCAGTTTGGTTGGTTCGCAAGACAAGTAAGAATACGCCGTAAGTGGAAGACTGGAATCGGCAGAAGAAAGAAGCGGCGAAGGGGTGATATGAAAGAGGGACGAATGCTTAAACCAAGAAGCTACGTGGAACAGTTGAGGAGAAAACGTACTGTTGCAAAGAGGTGGCTTTCCGCGTGTCGTGAAATAAGGCGGAAGAGAATTGATTGGAAAACCGAGAGAAAGGAATATCTCTTACTCCACAAAGTAGACAGCAGAACAGAGAGAGGGAACCTCTCTAACAACAGAAGTAAACAAAAACGAAGTGGCGTGAACCTCAGCATGCTAGAAGGCAGACTGAATGAGACAGGGTGTAAGAAAAGTTGCGGAACGGCCGTAATACAGGGAACTTCTGTAAGCTTGACAAGTAGGAGAGCCATATAGATGATGACCACTGTATATAAATAGAAAAGTAAATAGAAAACTTATGGTATAACCAGTAGATAGAAATTTTTGTGGATTGTATTAATGATATATTATGAAGAAGGAAGAGAATTAAGATGAAGTTAGCAGGGATTGGCATATGTAACAAAATGTGATATGGGGTAGAAGGATATCATAACAGTTACCCACATAAATTCGTTACTCACACATATTGGATTCTGTAACCTACTAAACTTGAAGAAGAGGAAGACACCGAAGATGTTGCAGGAGAGGAGGTTGTCATTCCGGAAGAGGATGAACATGACGGCAGAGAAGAACAACCAGAGGTACCCAGTGGTGAAATACAAGAAGAAGAAGAAGAAGAAGTAAATATGATTTCTTCAGGAAACCGTCATAAACAGCTATCTGAGCAGCGAGAAGAAACGGAATGTCAAGGCTGCGAAAGTAACCACCGGAGATTTCTAGCCCTGCTAGACGCCTATTACCAAGTTAGGAAGGATAGGGAGGCTATTATGTCTGTAGCCGAAGATAGTCCCGTGCCATGAGGTCTTGAAAATTTACAGCATAAATGATTGCGATGAGAAGATGACCTCGACATTGAGGAAAATAAAATTTTTGACAAAATTTAATTTTGTCGTTCACGGAGGGCTATGAACCATTCTGTTCATGGAACAATAGTATAGATTTTAGTATTGGATATTGGGATTACATGAGACCACCCATGGAGTCATTGTCTTATAGTTTATTTCATAAAAGATTCCAGAAGAAGCGTTCTCGTGAGAAGAGAGCTAGAGAGTCATTATGAAAATCTCCAGAACCTCATTAAAGGGAGTTATGTCCCAAACCAAGCCTCTTAATGAAGATTGGGGACGCTTCCCGGATCCCGGCAAAACTAACCTTCGGAGGGAAGAAAGAATTAAATTAATATCTTTCGTTACGGAAGAGATGTATTGGATCTGATGCAAGAATTGCAACCTGCATAATTTATGCTTAATTTTGATATGCATTAGGGCTGCAATCATAAATGCATTCGTTAAGTAGGGTACTTGACGTGCTTTGTGGGGGAAAACTTCGAGTCGTGGGCGCGCGTATCCTGCACGCGATCAAGCGGCGTGGCTACGCCAACCTGATTATAAATGCAAGGCCGCCTGGCACATCAGCCTCATTCTCTGACCGTAAGGCTGCTTGAACGAAGTCGTCATGCTACAAGTCGGCACCGCGAACAATGTTTTATCTTCGAGCTGCACATACAACTAGTACTACTGAATCTGCGAGGAAGTAAGTAATCAACTTGCATATTGAGCTAAATTCTTGATATTACCTGTGTTGATATGCTATGGTGAGATGAGGTACTGCCTATAATAGACTGATGAACGAGTAGCTTCATATTTCTGTGAGGTCAAGTTGTAACTGACGTAATGCTAGAATAAATGTAGGCTCAGGGTAGTTCTTATAGCACTACATGTTGTCCCAGTGATAGGATGGAATAACAGTGTTACTAAGAGTGGTGAAGAAACTATAGTGTACCAGGTATAAAATTCAGAACAAGACTTGGTCAATGTAACGTGTGAGGCACTATATTGGTGGAAATAGGCATCAAGTCTGGACAGTCTGTAATAAGGAAATTTGTTTTCAGTTACCCCTGCATCAAGCCAGAACGAGCTTCTACATCATCATTGCGAGGAAGCCACAACGGGAGCTGAAGTCGGCACGACATCGGGAATCGATCGAGGAACGTTGAGCGTACCTGATCAGCGCGACGTCGAAGGGGACATCTTCCAACCATCTAAGGAGGTGTACGAAGGACTCATGCAAGATAGAATGTCTCCAATTGTTCACCAGTATCTGCTGCAAATGTCGCAGTTTGTCATGAAGTGGTAAATTCAGTGGTCCACAGGAAGGGCCGCTCCGCCATGTCATCAGTCCTATAAGGTCAGAGCTTTCCAATTCTGTTTCAAGCATGTCATTTAAATTTAGATAGGTACAAAGGGGGCCGTCAGCCAACAGGTTAGTTTATGGTAGGAAAATTCTTGGTAATAAAGAGCTAGGCCTCAAGCTCGAACCCCGTACATTAGGGTAGATGATAGTTTGTAGATTCCTTGTTGGTGTGTTTATATTACATTTCGGTAGTATTATATTAGCGTACGTGTTATCTTCATGGGTCAGGTCGAACTCCCTTGGTCATGGTAGGTTAGTCAAACAGGCAGGCACTATTTATTGTGTCGCGTTTAGGCATTTGTCTCTGCAGACGTAGGTTGTGTAGTTGAGACCAGGATTTACCCCGTAATTCACCTAGCTTTACTGACAGGGCGAGAGATGTGGGCATTATGCATGTAGCTGACTGTATGAATTGATATGAGAGAGCCCCAGCACAGTTTGAGAGTGTATTGGATGCATTTGAGATGCCTTATTATGGCCATGTGACTATAGCTTACTGATTTGTGCCTTTGTGTTATCAAGGTTGAGCCCATGGGAGGCGGAAATAAGATTTGTTATATTGCTGGTGATATTGAGATGAGGGCGGATAGCCCAGGTGTATTTAAAAGAGTGCTTTTAGCGGCCAGATTATGTGAGGTACTTTGAAAGGCGAGGTTTCTTAGCACGCAGTCAGTCAGCTGGGCTCATAAATTGAGTGGGCTGCCGCTTGTCGAGTGCTCGGCTGGTGAGGGTTATTGTGCCTGACGTCACAGTCTTGAAACTTGGTTATATAGCTGTCTGCAGCTTGTAGAGTGTGTAAGGGGGAGAAGACGACCTTGATGTTTTGAACGCAGGGAGAGATTTTTGTTCTGTTTGTTCTACTTTAATTTTAACACTGGCCCGTTTGATATTGACCCCTTGGACATGTTGGTTGTGTTCCTTTTATATAGTTTGTATATGAATAGTCAACGCCTTGCTTTTCATGGGACCAGGGTTCGAGACCGGGGCAGGGCACTGTACATTGTGTGTTTATATTTGTTTGCACCGGGGTTCGATGGTACGAGGCATAGTAAATTTTTTGGAAATTACTGTTAGATGTGTATTTCAGCAGATATCCATGTTTCTAGATTTCATTACTTACACAATTGTAACATGCTTGTTACAGCACAGCTGTTTCGTGAATGCAGTGAACTGGTTGTCATCGGCTCAACATTAGCTTTACCCCAATCATATTTGAAAGCTCTTATATTTGTATATAGTATTTTTTATGTAATAAATCCCTGATTGTAAAACTTTGCATGCTGCGATGTTTTCTGTTAGATATTTTTTTCATTTTATTTTAGCTGATTCTTACCTGATTAGCCACATATCCTAGTGTTTTATCTTAATATTGCCCTTTGTTCACCCATGTTATCCCTGAGAAGTGCGCGATTGTGCGGCCGAGCGTGGATATGTGTTCAGGTAAGACTATGTGCACAAGCTCACGTTTGTGAGAGTTCTTTCACTACTGTACTCTGGGTTCGAGACCGGCATTCGCCTGGCAGGAACCATAGGGTCCTGTAGGGCACAGTATAAAGCAGTCTGCCCTATGCTAACGACTTTGTATTAATGGGAGATTGTTCCGAAAGCCTGCAGTCTAATATATTGGAAGTTGAAAACAGGTGCAATGTGTATGGTATGAAAATTAGCCTCTCGAAGACTAAATTGATGCCAGTAGGTATGAAATTCAACAGAATGAATGCCAGTTTGTTGATACAAAGCTGGAACAGGTAGACAATTTTAAGTATTTAGATTGTGTGTTCTCCCAGGATGGTAATATTGTAAGTGAGATTGAATCAAGGTGTCGTAAAGCTAATGCAGTGAGCTCGCAGTTGCGTTCAACATGGTTGTCTAAGAAGGAAGTCAGCTCCCGAACGAAACTACCTTTACATCGGTCTGTTTTGAGACAAACTGTTATTTACGGGATCGAAAGCCTGGTTGACTCAGGATGTCTTATTAATAAGTTAGAAGTAACAGACAAGACATTAGCGAGAATGATTGCTAGTACCAACAGGTTGGAACGATTGCAGGAGGGTACTCGGAATGAGGAGATAAAGGCTAATTTAGGAAAGAACTCGATGGATTAAGCTGTCCGCATAAACCGGCTTCGGTGGTGGGGTCTTGTGAGACGAATGGAGGGGGATAGGTTACCTAGGAGGATAAGAGGAGTAGAGGGAAGCCAAGACAACGATAGTTAGACTCAGTTTCTAAGGATTCTAAAATGAGATGTATAGAACTAAGTGAGGCCACAGTGGTAGTTACAAATAGAGGATTGTGGCGACGTTTAATAATTTTAGAGAGGCTTGCAGACTGAACGATGAAAGGCATAAATGTCTATAAAGTATGTATCTAATAATAATAACTCGAAGCCGCCTGAATTGAAGGCCAGTACACTGACCCTCCAGCTAAGTAGCAGGATTGTAATAATAATAATAATAATAATAATAATAATAATAATAATAATAATAATAATAATAATAATAATAATAATAATAATAATAGTTAGAAGTCTTTATTGACTTCATGTACTGTTAATGGTACCGTATTAGCAACGTATTGTATAGTAATGTAATAGACATAATAATTTATTCACTATATTCGATGGAAAAGCAGCGAACAAGGTCTTTGGTTGGCAAGGGAACACAGATGCCTGGCGGTAAAAGATGTTTGGCATGCGGGGCAGTCGAAAGACAAGGGGTCGGTTACTTCATATCTCGGGTACAAATGGCCACGGGCAACATTCTCCACGGAGTTCCTCTCATTGTGTACGCGGTGTCTGTACTGCCTGAAGCACAGTACTTATACGGGCTGGGAGAGAGGAAGCGATGTCAATGAGAATCCTGAACGACGAAAACTTTATTGCAGCACTGCTCTTAAGTACGAATGCCTTTCCTCAGACTTTAAGTCAAATTGCAATCCTTGATATTCTCCAGTACTTATTTAATGATAATTTTCATGAAATGAGGTCATCGACTGAAGTACCACTCTCATATTTCTGTTTTTACAATTTTCTTTATGCCGCACCGACGCAGATAGGTCATATGGCGACAATAGGATACTAAAGGGATAGGAGTGAGTAAGAAGCGGCCGTAGTCTTAATCAAGGTACAGCCTTACCATCTGCTTGATATGAAAGTGAGAAATCACGGAAAACCATCTTCCGTGTTGCCGGCATAGGGGTTAGAACCCAATATCTTCCGGATGCAAGCTCACAGCTGCGCGCATATAACCACAAGGCAAACTCGCCCGGTACTCTTATAATTTTCCACATGTATTCTTTAAGAAGTATTGGCATCTGAGAGTATCTTTACGTCGGTCTGTATTGTGAACAAACGTGAAAGTTAGATGAAGTGAAGGACATAATCTTCGAGTTGCTTTGTCTCTGGCTTCTCACCAAGAGGTGTTACCGGAATAAGTAAGCAAAAACAATGCCTGTTTTATCTGGTGTCCCGTACCCGATCATAATTTCCGACCTGTGGAGATTGGTTCTGAAGATCAGAAGACCAGTCATCATCGCAAGGTTAACTGAAAATTCGTTTTATAAAATTAATAATATAGGTCTCAAAATGCAAGGACATCGTATGAATAAATTTATCGACAGGTAATATAACTCTCATGAAACGCTTTGCTTGACTTATGGCTCTTGTTACTGCCGTTGTCTGTTGTTTAAGGTGTCTGACATCTCGATCATCGGCCCCTTGTTAGAAACATTTAGAATTACCTTTTTGAAACAGTTCGTCAGTATTGACAGACCTGTTTCATTTTACCCGTTTTGGTGATGTTATTACGACGAAGACTTAGCCAGGAGTCATATGATTATCTTTAGAACTATAAATATTCTCTTTAAGAAAGATTGGCATCTGGGATGAGAGTATCTTTATGTCGGTCTATTTTGTGAACAAACGTGAAATTTAGGTCAACTGAAGGACATAATCTTCGAGTTGCTTTGTCTCTGGCTTCTCACGAATTTGTATTCTGACCAAATATTTGAAGAACGGACTTTGAAACTTAGAATTGGACAAGGACTCAAGACATTCCCTGACATATTATGCTGGATTCTGCACATAAAATTTCTTTTCAGCATAACACGCTTAAAGAAACCATTAACTGACAGGGAAAATATTTTAAAGGTGATATAAATAAGTGTAAATGCGCGAAAGACAACTTCTGTTGTACTCTTGTAGCAAATGTAAGTTATGTGTTTCGTCGCTTTGAGAGCAAAACCTCGCATACCACAATGCTCTTCCTATAAATTATTCTCATTGAGACTGGCCACGCCTCCCAACCACATATGGATATGTAGACCGTCAGAACAATTTTTATTGTGGTCATTGTGTAATGGAAAATGAACCTTACTGTACCGTAGTGTTGGAATATATATATTTACACTAGCATATGCACCCATTCTTCGCACGGGAATTGGTAATCGATTTCACGATTCCTTAATGAATTTATGCGAAGTTACATGCCTACATTCAAACGTCTAATATGGCATGTTAAACTCATGTTCATCTACGAAAATATGTGGCATTAACGTGAAGTACGATAAAGCTGAAGAAAGTGAAGGGGAGATGAAGCAGATCACAGAGTTTATTGAACGATGTAGTTCCTGGTCCGAAGTTGTGCGTAATTCTCCTTATTTCTCGGTTACATACTATTGTTCATCTGAAACCGGGAGTGAAACTGTGGCTGAAGTTTCATGAAACCAATCGTCGACGATAACTTCCCATATTATCTGTTCTATCGAAAAGAGTAAAATGGCTCTTTAGTAAACCATTTAACCCAACTTTAAATGACATGCCAGACTGTAAAACTGTCCATTAATTATTTCTCCCTTGTAATCCTCCGATCGAAAATGTGCAGATCATAAAATGATTTTAGAAATTATGTTTCATTAAAGCTGGTGGTTATCTATTTAAGCTCGTCATTTATATTTTGTGGTAGGGTAAAATCACTTTTTCGACTTCCTATAAACACCCAAACCAATCCGGGATTTAGAAATAACATTGACCGTAATACCTACCCAAAGACAGATATGCAGTTTGGTAGATAGGTATACAGTAGTTTACCAGTTATAAGAACTCAACAAACGGACGAACAGACATATCGATAAAAAATTAAATAAAGTCCTCTCGAAGTTAGACTGGAAAAGTGGTCTGTTTATGATACCTCCCTTATTAATCCTCATATCGAAATGATCCACATAAGAATTGATTACCATTAAGGCAGGTAGATTTCCATTAAGTTTGGTTGTGTATATTTTGTGGGAGTGCTGAATCGCGGTCTCGTATTCGTATAAACCCCCACTCAGTTCAGGGATTTAGCAGCAATTCTTGTCCTAAAACTTACCCCAGGAGAGGTGGATTCTAAATATGAAGCTTGGTAGAAAATATATCGAGTAGTATTCAACTTCTAAGAACTCAGACATACAAAGAAACAGACACCAAAGCTAATAAAATATGCATATGGTCATTATTACAACTGAAACCGAATGAAAGTTTCGCCAATGTAGTCAATGTACAGACACACGGTCGTTACGACTTGATTTATGTAGATGATGTATTTACGCACTCTTACTACATAATGCATTTAAGGTTCATTTTCCTTTACACATCGGAATAGGAAAATGAACACGACGAATATTGTTCTGATGAACTGCGTAGCCATGTGTGGCGGGGAAGCGTGACCAGTCTTGAGGAGGATAATGGATAGGAAGAACACTGTGACATACGAGATTTTGCTCGTGCAGCGCGATTTATTTATTTTTCCTAAAGACTTTGAAGCACTATCATAGAGAATATGATCGATATTTTTCATTATCTTCGGAATCCTCAGAATCGAACGGAACTGTGTCAAGATCATGGCTGCAAGTTACCATACAGCATAATAAGTACTGTCAAAATTTGATATTTAGTACGAATGTAAAAGTTTCCACCACTTTAACAGTAAGAGTGGCTGAACCTCCAGCTGGACAAAACTCGCCCTACATCCCTCAGCCGTTTTAACCGTTTACTTATTACGAACTTTCAGGTGTGTTCACTACCAAATCGTCGCCTAGGAAGCAATACCTCGTATCTTACAATGTTCATCATGTCACTATGTTCCTTAAGACAGGTCACACCTCCCAGTCACCTGTGGATGTGTAGTCCATCAGAACAATTTTCGTTGCGTTCGTTTTATAATGGTTTCGTGTTAAAGAAAATTAACCTTACCATATACTGCTGTAGGGATGTATGTTTGTATGACCTCATGATCAAGCGACTAGTCTATTAAACAGGCCAATCTCACCTATTAAATTTAAATAAGGGGGCGCAGCTATGTATTTATGCACTCCTACGTTATACAGTATGTAAGGGTCATTTAGCTTGATACACAGGCATACCGAAATGATCACAACTGACATTATTCTGATGGACTTCATATACATACGTAGCTGGAAGGTGTGACCAATCTTAAGGAAAATCGTGGATAGGAAGAGCATTGTGCGACGATGTGTCCCATGAATGTACAGATACGTTTCGGATTTTTTACCTCAGTTACTATGCACATGCCTGTATAGTACGCCTTTAACACATCGAGATCTGGTAACACCTGATGTTCTGCTTTTGAATTATGCCCCAAATTCATGTTATTCACTGATACAGGCTGAACAATATATATTTTTTATCTCCATGGCCGTGTCTGTGTATAATATCATGTTTTGGAAACACGAAGTTTTGGGTGAAGTCAATAAATGAATGAACGATAAATATTGCATTGGTTATTATTGCCTAGTCTGATATCGATGAAACTGAAAATAGTGTATTAGAGAAAGAGAATGACACTTTATCAGTAAACAGTAGCTAATATCGGCCAGTATCGTTGAAAATCTGATTTTGTGCCTACAAAAAGAATATTCTCACCTACAAGTCTTAATGCCGCAGGAATGCTAATTTCGCATTTTATTAGATTATATGTTTTACATACAATAGAATATATATATATATATATATATCTTACAGTACTGGGTATCTCCGTATAAATCCGTTCGTCCCAAGGAAGTGTACAGATGACTTATTTCAAAACTATAAAAGCTATCAGAAGTTTAATAACTGACTTGGAAAGAGTCTACATAAATAGATTTCAAGTTCATCAGGCACAATACTCATCAATTTAAATGGAAACAAGAATTAAAATTGCTGTGTGTTCAATTGAAGAATTTGATAATCAATTTAACAAAAGAAGACAAACAGTACTTTATTAAGCCGAAAAGGGCACATCAAAAGGGAACATTAGTTGAAATGTATATGCTTATGAGTAAATGACTCTCACATATAAAGCGAATGACGAGATCAGCTGTTTCTACAAATTTAACCATTTTCGGTCCCTTACTTGGTCCGTATTGACTAGTTTCATATAATGTACAACAGGTGATTGTTTGATGCACCCTGTCAATGTGTTCCACTATAACATACCTTATCAAGAAATGAACAGTGTGTTTTTATGGTTTAAAGATAATGTTATATATGACGATGTTTTACGTAAAACAGAATAATGTTAGATCTTGAGATAGGGGGAATGTTGGTATTGATATAGAAATCGCTGATGAGCGGGGTTGGGGCTCCCGAAACATGTACGTGTGATAAAATTGTATAACATCGATATTGATAATATATTGACATTATACTGTATAAGATCAGCAGTATTCTCGTCATCGGTTAATATGTGCTCGAGTGTCTCTTGCAGGCTGAGGTTCCATCTTAAGCAAGAGAGACCTGCGTGCATTCTATGTGAATGTGGGCCACGGTGAATTCGGCACTACAAGAGCACACTCGGGGGTCTTCCTTCTTTAGGAGGTAAGAGTGCTTGGGTATTCTACGACCTATCATCAGCCTACCCAAGAAAGTATAGCATCTCCCCCTTGAAGGTCAGAAAGAGGACCGCAACACGACAGTTGTCTCTTTTATTGCTCTCAGCTTCTTGGGGGTTCGAATAGCTATTCGGAACCGTGACGTGATAACACCTACCATGAGGTGCAGATCATTTCATTTTATCTATGCGAGTTCTAGTGATATACTTAATACTATTTATAAAAAAGCTTGACTAAATGGTTGAAACATTGTGAAATACGTAAAAGTTTGTGAAAAATTTGCGAGATGTTTCAACAAGTCTACCTCACATGAAACAAGTGGAAATAATGACTCGGAGGGAATCAAAAAGTTCAGGATGTCCGACGCCTGGTATAAGACAACCTGCATATAACTTTAAAAAGCCGAGACCACCGAACGCCACGAACTGCAGCTTACTGCTCCCATCTAGTCTAAACGATAGATGAACCCGAAAACACTCAATAAGATATAACTGAGTGATGGGAGAATGCAAATAGTGGGATTTTGATAACGTTCACAAGGGGAGATTCTAACCAAAATAAAATCTCTCTAGACCTTAACTCTGGTCATTCACTTCTTTCTAACACCAACATGATGTATTCTACTCCCAAAAGACCTACGACCGAGGCTTCGAGACAGTCACAGCCTATTATTTTCTTTCTAGTATGTTGTCTGTGGCCCTTTATACATATTGCAGGATTCCAAATAGAGGATGGACGGATTCAATTGACCCAAAAGGCATGACGAGCTACACCATTATGAAAATATTTCGGCATAGAATTGCTATTTTTTTAAAATACTTAGTGCGCAATAGGCAAAAAGAGACCTTCACTTATCTGCTATTTTGTGAATTTGCTAATTGTCTACACATCCATCTCTTATGAATCGTATAATACCCTAATATCATGCAAACGAAGAAAGTTCACATTAGTCTGGTTTTAATAGTAATTGACTGCTTTGCGTATATCAAAGATGTTGTGGAAGGAGAAATTCAGCTAACTCTTCTCATTAATTACGTAATCGTACGTTGAAACCCACTCTGTGGAATTTGTGCCTAAGTGAGGATGGCATTTGAGAGATAACACTTTAACCAGACCACGAGCTGCCGTGTGCATGTGCAGTGCCAGAAAATAATTGTGGGACGACTTGACTAACTGCGGTGGGGTTAGTTTGTAAAATATAGCTTTGGTGCCGTGCACCCCCTTACCACACACCTCCACCTAAATGCTCGGTAATTATGCAGATGTGAAGCAAGTTTAAAGTTAAATTGCTAACATTTTGTTGAACATTTCCCCTCAGTGATTTAGTCCTTTCAGTGCGGAGCAACACAAAATGAAATTGTTCATTACCAGCAAGATGATGAAACTATGAGTACGTCATAAGGTGTAAATATAACCTTGCGGAAATAGAATATTTTTTTTTGAACAAGAAATGTTGAAATTAATCTGTCTGAATGTAAATCTCTAGTGAGGATTCTTGCTCTAGCCCAATTCATTATTGCATAGAGTTCTGCTAAGAACTCGAGACTAGATAGCATTAGCAATCTTTTTCCTTAAGTTTCAGACGGTCATCATGGGAGTGCAATATTAACTGATGTTGAAAGAACAAATTTTCTTTGATGCTTACCTTTTTAGCATTTTTCAAAACTAATTACTCGTCCTTTTTTTTACTTACTTGATGTCTTTAATAATGTCTGAAATATTGATAATAGATATTAGCAGCAATGGTTACCTTACTATGATGCAAAACATTGATGTCTACATTTGTTAAGAATTATATTGATATTACATTATCTGAATCTAAATCTCTCTTTTTGTTTGTAGGTTAAGGTTACTGCCTCAATGATATTGCTAAGGATCTGTTTCAGTAAGTATCAGCTTTATATTTAATAATAACAGAAATTACTCACAGGATGTACTCAGACAGTAAAGTTTTGTGTTTCTGAGATCACCATACACCTGCAAGATGATTCAAAGATGGTATATAAAACCAAGGAGTACACATCACAGCCTTCTAGAGTATATTCCAGTGTACATTCCGATTCCAGTGTCGGCTGAGTTAAATTTAACTTAAAAGCTTCTCAGTCTATCGAACAGACAGGATAAATATAAAACATTACACTAAAACCCATCTGAAAAAGTAACACCCATTATTAACCAAGGAATAAAACTATACCCTACAAGCTGAAGACAACCCGCTTCCCTGGGTATTTTGTATATCCCTGCGGTTTTCTCTGTTTAATACAGAATACGTGCATTAAAAGACCACCCTTTTACTGTTTCATCGTTTAATTTTATTCTATTTTTCCGGGTACCGTACATAAATATCTTACATTCTAAATCATTTCATAAAAATACATTCTCATTACATTTGATGTCTTGTTTCCTGGAACATGCACAAACATAGTTTCTACTTGACTGACACATGAGAGGGCAACGTACAGCTAACCATGTGTGTAACAGGAATCTTTCAAATTAACTCCTAAATATTGGAATGTTTGAACCTGAGCCTAAATGATAAGTCATACTGAAAGCTAATCTCTCTGTAAATTGTAATCGTTTAAAACAAAAGGACAAATCATTTGAGATCAATGTAATTCTTGGTATGAAAAACCGATTTTCCTTTTTCTTTCTCGGTTAAGATTATGATTAAGGAGTACACACCACAGCCTTCAAGATCACATTCTCACTCCGATCCTTCCAGTACATTCTCACCTAGTTTAATACATTCAATGACGAAGTCAGTCACTTTCAAGCCCCACATCTTCCACACCATCTCAGCTACAGACACGCAGTCACTATAGTGTACGATGTGAGATTCTAAGGTACTATCACATGTAAAACCAGTGGTCTGCGATCGACAGTTGTGGCTGCAAGGTAAAATATAAGAACACACAAGCCACTTCTATATATATAAAAGCAAGTCGGTCTGGAGCGATGTATAAATATTTAAAAAAGAAAAAGGACGTGAATTAATGAGGCACTTCCAGAAATCTCAGAAATTTGAAACTTGGTACGGGAGAAGCTGATGTCCCCAGGATCCCTAGAAAAATCGAAAATTCTCAAAATTCCCTCAACGGGGCACGCTGGGGGACCTCAAATTTTGGGCTCAGCATAAGAACGCAGTCGTCTAATTTATCCAAAACGACAACCTATAGGTTTCGTGGGCTTAAAAATTTTCGGGAATTTCCTCATTTTTATCCCCCGTCCCCCCAAATTAAGATGGCGGCACAACCTGCCATACGAGGTAGAAAATTGAAATTTGGTAAATTTATAGCTTTTGGTTCCTACCGGACGGAAAAATACCAAGATGTGCAAATTTTTCACTTTTTACCCCCCAAAGATATCGAAATATGGAGGCAAATTTAATGACTGTGCAGACATTCCTTTTGTGCTATTTGTTGGCTAAACGGTAAGTCGTATCACAAAACGGATGGCACAATCTCGCTTCAATTCGGAGTGATCTACAACTTTGGTCCTATGACATTTTTTGGTATCTCTTTGCCTTATACGTTAGATTTGGCCGTATTTCTGGATTCTTCGTAAATTTGGTGATTTTTACAAGTATATTTCATTGTTTGGCACACTAATATAAACGATAGGATCATCAAGCTGGGTTCGCACATTGGCACAATCACGGGCCATATGTGAATCAAATTTCATGATTCTAGCTTATACATATGTAGCCATAAAGTAATGTAAAACGTTACAAATGTACCCAAATTTCACCCTATTCAAATTTTGAACTCAATTTACCCACTAAATATGGGAGATACGAGGAAATGGTATAGAAAGCAACATGTAGAGCAATAAATGTGGCGCCTGATGGCGCAGACCGTGTGTTAGTATCATGCACCGTTTAGGAATTATGAATATCGAAGTGGAAGTCTGCACTTTTCAACGTGCTCATGCTTATCCCTCATCTACATAAATAAAATTGTAGGGGGTCCGCTGTCTGTAATTTCTTTTGTTTTGCCAATTTTTCAGATATTTATCCGTTTTAGGTCAACTCAAGACCGAATCGGTGGTTTTTACGTTTCGTGTCTGTTTGTCTGTTTGTCTGTTTGTCTGTTCCACCATCACGTCGAAACGGCTGGATAGATCTCAACCAAACTTCATATTTAGAGTATACTCATCCCGGGCAAGGTTTTGATATGCATATCATTTTAAAATCTTTGAATACACGGGGGGTTATAGGAAAACCAGAATGGTTTTTCCACCATCACGTCGAAACGACTGGATAGATCTCAACCAAACTTCATATTTACAGTATACTCATCCCGTGGAAGGTTTCGATATGCATATCATTTTAAAATCTTTCAATACACGGGGTGTTTATAGGAAAACCAGGATGGTTTTTCACCATCACGTCGAAACGGCTGTATAGATCTCAACCAAACTTCATATTTAGAGTATACTCATCCCGGGAAAGGTTTCGATATGCATATCATTTTAAAATATTTCAATAGATGGGGGGTTTATAGGAAAACCAGAATAGTGTTCCTCCATTTTCTCTTATACTATTGATTTTCTGTAAACTTCGTTTACCGTGCGTGAAACGTCTCTTCATTAGAAACAACTTTCGTTATGTTCATAATTTACCTTACTCTTCACATGACGGAGAAATTTACAATTTTCTGCTGGTACCATGCTCCGACAACGAACCTACAGGTTACCATGGCAACGTCTCTGACTGCATGCCAGCAGGGAAGTAATGTATTGCCATTGTCCTCATCATGCCTTTAAATTCGTGGTTGTTCCTTGGGTAGAAGGCAAGAGAGGTGTCAATCGGCCATTCTGAGGGATATTGGCGGAATATCGTTGGAAGTTATAACCGCCTTCGAATAGATTAAGTAATAACACCATTAGTCATCTTCTTATTTGTTTACCTAAGAATCACTGCGCCTAAATTTCTCCTCTGTTACCCTTTATTATGTACATAACTCACACCAGCATATTTAATGAGGGGCATTTTATTTTCCAATACAGTCACTTGGCATTTACATATTTGTCGTTTATCCGCCTATCCTCAGTTATAATCCATTTTCTATTAATCTCAACTTTTTAACTGTATTATTTTCTTCCTTAATAACTCCGTATGTACGCGGGTGCTAGAATCTAATGGATACATTTCCACCAAACTTCATATTTAGAATCCACCTGTTCTTGGGTACGTTTTAGGGCAAATATTGTTTCTAAATCCCTGAAATGACTGGGGATTTATACGAAACCGAAACCATGATTTTGCACTCGCAAGAAATGTACACATCAAAACTTGATGGAAATTAATTTCTAAACATTTTTTTCTTATGTGCATCATTTCGATACAAGGATTAATAAGGGAGATATCATTAACGCACCGTTTTTCGGTACAAGTCCCATCGGACTTAACTCAAGAGCGGGTGCGTAAAGCGAATTTCTTACAACTTGAAAACTACTGAAGATATTCGAACCAAACTTTATATTTAGCATCCATCTGCCCAAAGGTAGCTTTTAAAGGTCAATACCATTTCATGTTCCCGGAATGGAACCGAAATTGTGATTTTACTCTTCCACAACATATACTGTACAAGACCAACCTGACTGAAATCGACAAAACGTGATGGAATTCCATCTCTAAAACTTTTTTCATGTGGATTTTTTCGTCAGGAGGATTAATAAGGGAGATATAATGAATGGTCAGTTTTGCAGGTTACGTCCAGCGGACATAGTCCAAAAGGTGTTGTACGTAGAGCAGATTCCTTATCTATCAATATAAATAAAATCGTAACGACTTTGTGGCTCTACATTGACTATTTGGGCGAAATTTTCGCTCTGTACCCCTTTAAGGGCTAATAATGACCATCTGCATATTTTTTGGTTAAATTTCCTGAAAGTCCTAATTTTTACCCTCTCGTCCAAAAACCAGATTGCGGCATAATCTGCCAGCCGAAAAAGAAAATGGAAATTCGACAAAATTATACGTTTTAGCCTGTAACGAACGGGAAACATCCTAGATCTTTCAATTTTTCACTTTTTATCCCTGAAGAATATTGAAATATGGAGGCAATTGTTTTTTGCTAGGGGCTTTACGTCGCTCCGACACAGATAGGTCTTATGGCGACGATGGGATAGGAAAGGCCTAGGAGTTGGAAGGAAGCGGCCGTGGCCTTAATTAAGGTACAGCCCCAGCATTTGCCTAGTGTGAAAATGGGAAACCACGGAAAACCATCTTCAGGGCTGCCGATAGTGGGATTCGAACCTACTACCTCTCGGATGCAAGCTCACAGCCGCGCGCCTCAACGCGCACGGCCAACTCGCCCGGTGGAGGCAATTTTAATGATGGTGCAGACATTCGGGAAGTCCTATCACATAACGGATTGCACAATCTCCGTTTAATCTGGAATGATCTACAACCTTGGTCTTATGACTTTTGTCGTATCGTTATCATTTTTACGTTTGATGTTTCTCCATTAATCGATGTTAAGTAAATTTGGAATTTTCACATGCATAATTCATACTTTCAATCACTTATAGGAAATATAGAATCATCAAACTTTTCACGAAAATTGGCCCAACCCAGTAGCCATATGTGAGCCAAATGCTATGTATGTAGCTGTCACATAATTATCCGAAAAGTAATGCAATGTGAGATAATCTTACAAATACTTTACCCTGTTCAACGTTTCTAACTCTATCTGACCCAACAATAGATGGGATATCACAGGACCAGCCATTTATGTCACTAAATCCGGCGTCTTATGGTATAATCCTCTATCGATATGAAATACGTTTAGCAGCAGTTAATCTGTAAATGAAGGTCTGCAATATTGTAAACAAGCATATACTTTCGTATGTCGATCTATATATATTCACTGATGTCGATTTGTAGTGATTGAGATAGGGTGTGTCTGCAATTGTAATCAGTACTTCCCACACCGAATTTGACTGGCAGCAGGAATGGGGTCCTTCTCCAACTCCCGTGTAACTGGCATTAGTAAGGAAGCCTACCATTGTAATGAATAGTTCACTTCTCGATTTGACTTGCAGAAGGCAAGGGATGCAGTTTTGTTTAAAACTCCCCTACCCGATTGTGTTTGCCAGTAGGCAAGGGTTCCCACCATTATAAACAAATGTACTGATCTAAAATGTGACTGGCATTAGGCTATTTGATCGAAACTTACCAACTTGGTGTAACTGGCGGTAAGCTGGCTGGCAGTAGGAAAAGGGGCCTGACATTATAATGATAACTGCTCAACTCAATTTCTACTGATAGTAGGGCAGTTGCCTGCCATTATAATAAAAATTCCTCAACTGTTATCTGTCTGGAAGTATGAAAAGGGAGCTGCCATTGTAACGAAAACCCCCCAAATCGATTGTGACAACGCAGTAGGCAATGGGGGGTGCAATTATAATGTAAACTTCCCAACTCGATTGTGAATGGCAGTAGGCAAATGAGCCTGCCGTTATATCACAAATCCGTAAGAAACACTTCACATTGGAAACAGCGTATGGGGACCTCCCCATGCTGTTTCTCGGATAACGCTAAGGGACATGCAATTTTAAAACAATCTTATTTATTGCATGTACAGTAATTACTTCGGTATTCGAATAAAATGTAGAATATCGTAGCGAAGCACGGGTACATTTGCTAGTTTTATATATAGTCGGCCAATTTCAACCCCCATATCTCTCACACCACCACAGACGCATACACACAGCCACTATAGTGCACGATGGGAGACTCAAGAATACTACCACACACGAACGGCAGTGGTCTGTGATGGGTAGTTGTGGCTGCAAGGTGAAATATACTAACACATTTATATGTAGTCGGACAGTCTCATCACCTAGATCTCTCCCACAACCATAGCTACACAAAACCACTATCGTGTACATGTTGGGAGACCTTAGAATACTACCACACACAAACACAAGTGGTCTGTTATAGGAAGTTATGTCTGTAAGGTGAGATATACTAACACACGCGTCTATATTTATATACAGTCGATCACTTTTAACACCCACATCTCCCATACCACCACAGATACCGACTCGCAACCACTGTAGTGCATGATGGGAGACGTGCGACTACTAACACACAAAACCAGTGGTCTGCGTTGGGTACTTGTGGCTGTAAAGTGAAATATACGAACACACACGTCTCTTTTATATGCAGTCGGCCAATTTTAATACCACCACAGATACATACAGCACTATAGTGCACGATGGAAGATTCAAGGCTTCGACCACACACATACTCCAGTGGTTGTGATGGGTAGTTATGGTTGCAAGGTGAAATATACGAACACACACGTCTATTTTTTATACATAGTCGGCCAATTTCAACCCCCACATCTCCCACATCACAACAGCTACCGACAAGCAATCACCATAGTACATGAGGAAAGACACGAGTCTACTACCACACATAGTCACAGTTGTGTAAAATTCGTAGTTCTGGCTGCAAGGTGAAATATGTGAACACACACGTCTATTTTCATGCCTAGTCGTTCACTTTCAACCCCTTCTCTCCCACACAACCACTACAGTACACAATAGGAGTCTCAAGGTTACTACCACTCTGAAACACCAGTGTTTTGCGGTTGGAAGTTTTGGCTGTAAGATGAAATATACGGACACACACATCTATTTTATTTATATATAGACTAAACAAAGAATCAATCAATCACTACTGATCTGCATTTAGGGCAGTCGCTCAGGTGGCTGATTCCCTATCTGTTGTTTTCCTAGCCTTTTCTTTAATGATCGCAAAGAAATTGGAAATTTATTGAATATCTCCCTTGGTAAGTTATTCCAATCCCGAACTCCCCTTCCTATAAACAAATATTTGCCCCAATTTGTCCTCTTGAATTCCAATCTTATCTTCATATTTTCCTACTTTTAAAGACACCACTCAAACTTATTCGTCTACTGATGTACTCCCACGCCATCTCTCCACTGACAACTCGGAACATATCACTTAATCGGGCAGCTCGTCTCCTTTTTCCCAAGTCTTCCCAGCCCAAACTGTGCAATATTTTTGTAACGCTACTCTTTTGTCGGAAATCACCCAGAACAAATCGAGCTGCTTTTCATTGGAATTTTTCCAGTTCTTGAATCAAGTAATCCTGGTGAGGGTCCCATATGCTGGAACCATACTCTAGTTGAGGTCTTACCAGATACTTATATGCCCTGTCCTTTACATCCTTACTACAACCCTTAAATACCCCCGTAACCATGTGAAGAGATCTGTACCCTTTATTAACGATCATATTTGTGTGATTACGCAATGAAGGTATTTTCTTATATTAACACCTAGTGTTTACAATGATCCCCAGAAGGAACTTTCACCCCATCAACGCAGTAATTAAAACTGACTTTTCCTATTTGTGAAACTTACAACCTGACTTTTAACCCCATTTATCATCATACCATTGCCCACTGTCCATCTCACAACACTATCGTGGTCACCCTGCAGCCGCTCACAATCTTGCAACTTATTTATTACTCTGTACAGAATAACATCATCTGCAAACAGCCTTATCTCTGATTCCACTTCTTTACGCATATCATTCATAGATATAAGAAAACATAAAGGTCCAATAATTCTGCCTTGAGGAATTCCCCCTTAATTATTACAGGGTCAAATAAAGCTTCTCCTACTCTAATTCTCTGACTTCTCTTTTCTAGAAATATAGTCACCCATTCAGTCACTCTTTTTTCTAGTCCAATAGCACTCATTTTTGTCAGTAGTCTTCCATAATCTACTCTATCAAATGCCCAAGAGTGACGTATTTCCTTCTTAAAAGAATATCAGATCCTACCAATTCACATTCATCTGATGATGTATAATCGTTTAATACTGTATATCTGTTATTTCTTGTATAATAATGTGATTTTATAGGTGTGTTAAAGGGTAATATTTAACTCTTGTGTTAGAAATACTGAAAAGCTTTCAAGTTACATTCAATGACTAAAGGCAATGCCTTATATATGCATTCAGTTTTCTCTGTCCTCATGCCCTCGTTTCATTTTACAGCAGGAACCATAATGAATATTCTGTACCAAGTCTTGAAGAATTTTTCTCAGTTGCTTTTATTTCCAGTGATTTTCCCTTCCAGCAGATTGGTAAGGAAGGTATTATGTCACAGGGTGTGGCCATTGAATTGAGCCCCTCTTCCCTGTATCGTTAGCATTAAATATGTCTTAGAATGAATTTATTGTAGAAGTATTTTTTGTGATCAATCCAATTTTAACCCATTTTATCCGTTGCATTCGTCTCCAGACCAACATTTCAAATGCTTCCAACTTTTTCCAATCCTGATCGCTGATTTTCCAAGATTCACAGTCATACAGGGCACACTCCACACATAAAAAGTGACAAAATTTCTTCCTAATTCCAATATCTACATTTTCACTCATCAAAAATTTATCTTATGACTAAACAGCTGTATGTAAGCGCTCTTCCCCTTCTGATCTCTGCCATTGGTGGACAGTCTTCCTAGAAAAGGGAAGCTGGTGAATTGTTACACTATCTTGTCAGTAAGCTTGATGTTGGTCTGAATTCATTTGTTTAATTACAATTCAAACCTTGGTCTTTAAACAGAATATATAAGCTGTACTTCACTCTAAACAATATGAAAGAAATGAGTAATCGAATACAACCACACTCTGTCATTGTTAACTCTCAAAGAAATCATGATAGTGGAACTGATAGACTTTTGTATTTGTCTAAATTATATGCTGTGAGTTGCAGTCATAAGAAATAATGTAGGATGAGCTTCAAACCATGTGATGTTCCCAAGCAAGGAATGCACATTCGACAACTAATATGGATACATCAGAGTTCTTAGGTAAATGATGCACTGGCACCATTGCGGTCTTTTTACGTGAAATACATTAGAACCTTAATTTAGCTAAATCATATGCTCATATTTGAGCATGCCGTAACAAAAGATCCCATCTCAATGATTGAGATGCGGTTCAGACGTTGTTATGAGGTGGTTAAAATGTTTAAGGATTGGGCATCTGATGCCTAAATTCAAATATAAAAAATATAATTGCCCCAAAAGAATAACGTGGCTGAAAGGGTAAAAAAAATATTCGGTGATTTGATCATCTAAATATCAATTACAACCCCCCCCCCCCCCTATGGGGTTAGGTAATAAAGTTCTCTTTAGGTCGGAAAATAATGGTAAAATAATGTTTGCCCCTTGGGAGGAATGTTGAGCAGGGTTCGAAAATATGAGTATTTCTATTTCCTCTTATCCAATTCCAAATGTAACTTCCGACTGCATGATGTGTGTATCATTGAATGGAGAATCATATTCCGAACATAATTCTACTATTGTGGACGACTTACAATAATTAGTGCAGAAATCACAGGATGTATGGAATTTCGAAAAATATAAAATCCTTTGGAACACTGCCATATTTGGTATCATCGGAAAGAGGAATTTGAATACGCTTGAACTGTAGCCTCCAAACTTGTTCTAGGTCTTGGACGATATAAAGGTTAAACAAATTGATAAGAATTAAGTGGCTAAATGAACTAATGAAAGGTTTTGCTCCGTACTATAAACTCCCTGAAATCTGGACGAAGGCTAGAGTCATTGCCGTACATAAACCAGGAAAAGATCGGGACGACCCTAAACGTTATCGACCTATATCCTTGTTATACCATTTCCTTAAGGTGCTAGAGAGACTTTTACTGTGCCGACGAACAGGAGTACTGAAGCTACTCGTTTTATCTCAGGAAACTGGATTCAGGATGGCTAAAAGCTGCACATCACTAGTCCTGAATTTGACAAAACATATTGAAGACGGTTTCGATGGACGACAAATCACGAGGCTGGTATTCATCGACTTGTCAGACCCTTTCGATATAGTCGATCACAGACGTCTCCTGCAAAAGCTCTATAATATCACCAAAGATCATCAACTCACCTGCATGGTAGAAACCTCCTTCAAAATAGAAGATTTTGTAAAAAATTGAAGGGAAAAAAGTAGGTGGAGATCCCAGAAGAGTGTGTTACTTCAAGAAAGTGTCCTTACACCATCCCTATTTAATGTTCACACCAATGACCGACCTCGAAAAGAAGGAACGGAAAGTTGTATCTACGCAGATGGTCGCGCTTTTACTGAACAAGATAGTTTGAGATTTCTCAGCGACTGCTGTCTGATGCTCTGGAGGAACTTGCTTCGTTTCAGTCATATTTTACCTGTTTGACTTCAAGGAAAAATTTCCTCATAACAACGGAGGCTCTCATAGGGACGGTACACGAAGCCCGAATTAGCATATGGCGAGGGAGGTTCAAACGCTCGGAATAATGATTGACTCCAATCGAAAAACTCTCTCCTGCTCATACAAAAGTTTGGCCAACGTGAACATCTCTCATCAGATTGCACCCAGGTGTTACAAGATGCAAATTTAAGCTGTTGAAGTGGAGTTTTTGTGTAGAATCACCGTTAGGTGATTGTGTTTCTCCACAGACAACGCATCATCTTCTCCAATGTAAACTGTGTCCAACTCCATGTACTATGGATAGCCTCATGCAAGCATCACCTTAGTCCCTGAAAGAGGCTAACTATAGGTCGGCAACCGTATTAGTCTGTTCTTCCGCAATGTTCTGTGATCTTCATAGACCTTTCCAATGTGGTTCTTCATTTGTAAAGACAGTCTTCATATTAAAGTACAACACAGCATCTACCTTCCAAGCACTGTGCTCGACGGGAAGTCAGCTATATAGTCCAGATCTATCACATTGGGACCTTTCATTTCATTTGTGTTATGATTGTTATGTTGGTATATGTTTACTTTTGGTTATACAGTTTGTATTTAAAAGTATATATAAGTGCTATTTATACGATAAAGGGCTGCCTGGCAGAGGCAGTAAAGGCGTGCTCGGTTAGTCCGGAAGGACGTGGGTTCGAATCCCCGTCAGGAAGTCGTAAAATTTAAGAAACGAGATTTCCATTTTCATGGCCCTGAGGTTCACTCAGCTTACACCAAAATGAGTACCAGATTAATTACTGGAGGCAAAGGCGGCCGGGCGTAGAGCTAACCACTCTACCCCATCACGTGCCGAGGTTAACAATGGTGGAAGCCTTTACCATCCACTCCTCCAAGGGCCTTCATGGCCTGTACGGAGGTGACTTTGCTTTGCTTTACTTTGTTTTTATTGATACGATAAATAAATAATAATTTTCGCAAATTGTAACAAAAAATAAGAATTAGCCTACGTAAACTTACACCTAGACGTGCGGAATGATACGCCCTAGTACAATTCGCTCTAGATGACCAACTAGATACATTAGATTGCAATAAATAACATTATTAACAAAACAAATGTACAATTAAACGTGTGTTTCATTTCCTCCAACGTCAGACTTACGTCGCACACCGTTTAAAATTTTAAAAATTCTATTTCAGAATGACTACATTTACAACGATTAAGTTAAAGTTTCCACGTTTTTGTTCTTTGGGTCATCAGTCCACTGACTAGTTTTATACAGCACTCCCTGCCATCCTTTTCATTTCCAGGTAACTACTACATCTTACCTCTAATCTAATCCCTTTTTTATATTCATATCACACTTCTAATCCCAACGTTCATACCTCCTAAACTTGCTCAAATTAACTGAACAATTCCTGTGTGTCTTAAGCTATATCCTATCATTCTATCTCTCCTTCCGGTCAAATCTAGAGAAGTACTCGCAGTTCTCCACTCGAGAAATCATTTCAGTGTCTCTTTTCTTTCTCCTATCTCACCTGCAGCATTATCCTGTGATACTAAATTTTAAATGTTTTTCCCTTCTCAGCTAGTTATAGTCCATGTTTAATTTCTATGCAAGACATCTTTCTAATTCCTATGTCAGTGGTCTAAGTGAGCGAATTTATTTACGTAAGAAGGGCGTGCCTCGCTTTTGCTAGTCTGCATTTTATGTCTTCTCTACTTCTACATTAATTAATTATTCTACTACCCAAATAACAATAGCCATCTACTTGCTTTAAGATTTCATTTCCTAATCTAATATTTCCTGCACCTCCTTACTTCGTTTGAGGGTACTACATTACTTTTGTTTTAGAATTATTTATGTTCATATCGTTCTCCTTCTCCACGAATGTGTGCGTACCGTTCAGTAGAATCTCCAGATCTCCATCTGGCTCATACAAAATAACAATATTATCGGAAAATCTCAGAGTTTTGAATTTTCTCTCCTTTGAGTGCGACTCACTTTCCAAATCTCTATTTATTTCAATTTACCGCCTGTTCTATGTAAATACTGAAGAAGGAAAGGAAAAACTAAATCCTTGGACATAAGACACCGGGACTTGTTCAGCTAGTTTTGGGGAAGTGAAAATGGTCTGTAGTGATAAGGACTATGGCAAGGAAGAAGCAATACAGAAAGAAGAGGGCCAACGTCAAAGTTGACGCACTGTCAGCCAAAATGGCGTCAAATAAGCTGAGGTCATACGATTCTTTTTCTTCTTCCTCTCCTTCTACTTCTCACTGTATCCTACTTCAAGTCACAATACCTAAACACGCTGTGTTAAGTCTATAGATTACGGTGATTTACTTGGTTTCACTATTTTTCTAGATTCTGAATTACATTTCCGATATTAATGTATAAATATTTTCGACTTTTTAAATTGTTGTTTATGATATTCGAAAATATATTTTCTTTGGCAGTCTTTGTAAAACATTCCATTGTTTCCGACCATATGAGTGAAATGTTTTACAATATTCGAAACAGGAATTTGCTAGAATCACCTGTCCTATATCTGTGTATCCCCGAGACTTGTCCAGTAAGAAAAAAATCGCTTAGATTTCTATTGGGCATCTTTAGTTATAGTTTATTCCTTGAATAACGGATCATGTCTTATAGATAAGGTGAGCATGCAAGTCCAAGATAACAATGTAATAGTGTAGGTAGTTATTTGGAAAATGATCGGGATCATTTAAAAATCCTCTGATGATAACATAGCACAGTTGATCTGTCCTTACCAGACGTGCAATTTAGTCTTTGTCCACTTGAATGATGTACCAAGGAGCAAATCGTCGTTGCCGGAACTAAACCTCCCATCTGATAATCTTTTTGGAGGTATACTGTCCCGCAGCACATACATTATAAAGAGCGAGAATGCCTTGACGATATTCACACAATATTGCACCTTAGATGACAGAACCTTACCGGCCAAAGTTGCAAGCTAAAATATTTCACATAGAAGGTTTTGTCCCGGCAGCGACGAAATACTCAAATTAATCTATACTAATATTATCAAGAGGAAACATTTGTATGTAACGAATAAACTTAAAAACTACTGAAACGATTTTTAAAATGTCTTCGCCTATAGAAAGCTACATTGCCCGCGAGTAACATGGGCTGTATTTTATTTTTAAATCAATTCGAGGCGGAGGGCGGGCACGGGGGGAGAGATATAAAAATAGGCTTATATAGGCATAATATCGAATTTGTCGTATAAGGACGAGACAAATCTCAATTTAATCCTCTTGACACAAAGAACAAAACTTGGTAATCCCTACGGGCCCGAAAACCATGTCTGAAGGCCCTAAAACCGACCGTTATGGAGATATTGACACAACACTACCCCTGATCTAGGAATCGGATAAAAGAAATGAACAGGCGTAACCATGGCAACGTCAGCTCCAGAATTCTAGAGCAGCAAGATTATGCACGTACATTTGGGCATAGCTGCCAACCAAAATTGGTACACATAAGACTTACTATCTGGAAAAAATATACTGTTGTGTAAGGCACTCATAGGACTCCTTTGGGCGGATATGGAAAGGGGGTGAAGAATAAAAATCTTACTATATATAAAAGTGGATATATGTGTGTGTAAATGACACATCTCCTCTTAAACCACTGGAGAAATTTCAACCAAACTTGGTACACGTATTACTTATTGTCGGAAGACGAGCACTGTGGGGATAAGCCATCCCTAGCTCCCTTAAGGGAGGGGGTTAGGTGTGTTATTTATAAAAAAATCGAGAATAGTGTCGAATTCATAGTTTTCGGGGTCGCTGAGTTGAAAAGTAATACTCCAGAATTTTTTGAAGTCCAAGTTCAGCCCCCTCTTAGGTGTGGAGTGAAGGGGGGGAGATATAGAAATAATTAACAACAGTTTCGAATCCATAGATTTCATGGTCTCTGAGATGAAAAGTAATACTCCGGACTTTTTATAAGTCCAAGTGGGAGGTGAGGGGGTGAGATGTAAAAATAATCGAAAAACTATTTATAAAAATGTTATGTTCTTCTTCTTCTTACTATATATAAAAATGGATGTATGTATGAGTGTGTGTAAATGACTCATTTCCTCCTAAACCACTGGAGCAATTTCACCAAACTTAGTACAGTTATCAATTAGTATCAGAAGACAAACCGCGTGGGGGTAAGACACCCCTAGAACCCTTATGGGCAGGGGGCGAATAGGGTGGTATAAAATAATCTAGAATATTATCGAATCCATAGTTTTCGTCGTCACTGAAATGAATAGTGACACTCCGAATTTTTTAAGTTCATCTTCAGCCCCCTTTGGGGCGAGAGTGAGGGGGGGGGGACTGAGATATAAAAATAATAGAAAACAGTGTCGAATCTACAGTTTTCGGGTCACTGAGATGAATTGCGGCAATCCAGATTTTTATCTCTTAGGGATGGGCGGTGGGGGCGAGAGGGGGACAGTCTAATTGACAGTTGAAATCCTGTACATCGTATCTATAGTGAAACGGCTAAATACATATAGTTATTACTTATTAATTTTTGACATGATAAAATATTTCCCAGTCGATTCGAGCTTCCATAAGGACGAGGTTCTACTCGAAAATAAAATAATCTAAAACTTGAAATAAAACTCATCTAAATAAATCTACAACTACATAATAGATCGTAACATATCAATCTGCAAGTCAAAAAGGAATTCTATAAAAATTCACTTCACACATAACTAACTGGTAATGCAAATCTTAACGGCAAATATTCAGGAACTATCCGTGCAACGCCGGGTACTACAGCTAGTGAACAATAAAATTAATTGAAGTGCCAATACAGTATACATTTAACATGATGATTGTATTATAGTCCCAATTTAAATCGAACAAAATCAATGTATAATTTTACTTATTTATGTGATAATAGTATCAGACCAGTGATTATTTTTTACAGGCTCTGGAGAGAGTGTTTTGAGTGATTGTTTTTCATTAGGTAAGTTGTTGTATTATTTATTCAGTATATTGTAACTCCAGGTAGGCCATTTTGTTCCTTTGGAATTTGAGTGTAATATGATAATATTTTGACTGGATCGTTGTACGTGTTGATAATTTTTTACCACAGATTTACTTCGAGATAACGTAACAGATATAATATTTTAAACATATAGACTTAAGCAGAAGAAATGCGAGGGGCAATATGTGTGTAATATCATAAACGGGTTTCGCTTTAGTGTTCTTGGGTGTAATGAATACATTTTACGAAAGGCGCTACTTTCCAGCACATCTACAGCTCGAACATGACCCTTCCTTTTGTGAGAACGTATCATGGTAATGTAAGTCCGATGGGAGTGGACAAGTGCATAATAAATAATCCTTAAAAGTACACTGGGTAAAAGACATGTTCCTAGATTGAGTTCTGTTTAAGGATGCACCATTTCATCAAAACATTTTAAATTACTTGGTAGAAGAGAAATCGAAGAATGTGATCATTTTTTTTGTATTTAATAATTACCACTTATTTTAACGATAAAATACTTTTTACGTTTAGATTTCAATACATCATCATACTACGTCTTCATATCGGTGAATTATATATTCATAATAACATTGGTGGTAAATAATTCTATGGCTTTCACATAGTGTGAAAGATCAGCTACAGTAAAGATAGTGGCAAGTGAAAGTGACGGATACCCTGTCTGTTAGGTAGCCAGGCTTGTATATAATAGAGGGGACAGCAGATGTCGATCACCTGCCTTGTTACAAAATTCATCAGATGGAGTCACGAGTAGCAAGCCTCAAGCTGCTGATCTGAAAGTGAAGTTCGTAACTCATTAACCTGATTAATATCGATAGTTACAAAGACTGTGACGTGTGTAGACCTACTCGGTCGTGTGACATGTGTTGTAAATTTAACCGCCTGCAGTCCTCCGTACCTCCGTAATCAGTGACAACCTTCTTACAATCCACTTTACTGTCTTCCATATTGCATGGTGTTCAAACAGGTCCTGAAGTCTATGAAGCTAAAAATGTAGCATGACCTCAAGCAAGCTTATTAAGTTACATGAGATAAGAAATGACGGGATAGCTGACTTAACTCATGCTTTTGTTTTAATTGTTGGAGAAACGCGGTTATCTTAATCATTTTAGGCAATCATGTTAATACATTTATTCATCTACTGTAAGTGAATAATAATAATTTCGTGTGGCTATTTCTAGCCGAGTGCAGCCCTTGTAAGGCAGACCCTCCGATGAGGGTGGGCGGCATCTGCCATGTGTAGGTAACTGTGTGTTATTGTGGTGGAGGATAGTGTTATGTGTGGTGTGTGAGTTGCAGGGATGTTGGGGACAGCACAAACACCCAGCCCCCGGGCCATTGGAATTAACCAATGAAGGTTAAAATCCCCGACCCGGCCGGGAATCGAACCCGGGACCCTCTGAACCGAAGGCCAGTACGCTGACCATTCAGCCAACGAGTCGGACTGTAAGTGAATGAAACGTTACTGATGTCCTTCAGCCTTATCTATTAAATATTTGCATTATGTTATTGGACTTTGCACAAATATTATTAGAGAAATTGCCACACAATTAAAAATAATTTGAAATATATTTGAATTCTTATGGCTGTATCACATATTGTTGCTGCTGAGCCAAAACTGCGAATGTGACACTGCTCTTCCCATCCATTATTTCCCCTAAGACAGGGCATGGCTCCCAGCCACATATGGATATGCAGTCCATCAGAACAACAGTTTTCGTTCCGTTCATTTTCCTATTTCAGTGTCCGAAGGAAAACGAACCGTACCGTACATTACACAGGGAATGTATGTTTGCACGACGTACTTACGCACTCCTACAGTATAATGTATTTAAGGTTCATTTTCATTTTCACAGGAGCATAGAAAAATGAACACAATAAATTATTTTCTGTTGGACTGCAGATCAATATGTAGCAGGAAGGCGTCACCAGTCTTAATCAAAACTAGCATGTACTCGCGGCTTTACCCACGTTAAATAATTCAGCCGTTATATGTTTTAACCTATTTATTTAAAAGCAAAATAAATCATAATATTTTATTAACACATATCGTTTTTACAAAGGTAAATTGGATGAAATACAGTACTTTTATTACTGATACCTATGCCCGCGACTTCCAAAGCGTTGAATTTTCTTTTCGACTTATAAAGCTTCTTTGTCAAATTGTGAATATATTTTTGGGGGCTTTTCGTATTAACCTAATTGGAAAATCTCTTTTGGTTTGGTGTACATTTTTCTTGGGCTATTTTGACTTATAAAGCTTCCTTATCAACGTTTGAAATACAGGTAGTTTGATTTCTTTAGTTTTCTTATTAATTACATTGAAAAACCTCTCTATACAGAATGTTTGGTGTACGATTTCCCTGGGCTAAAACAACAACCCTAGCGGCATTCCTCGTTCGTGAACATGCGACGTATAGATGCCCATGTGTTAAGTGACCTTTAGTTAAATCGATGCCAATAAACTTTTGCCCTTGTGACTTGTTGATTGTTACAGAAAAACTGATATTGACAGGAAATTTCTGTCTTTTGAAATCAAATGGAAAATTCGACGGGATGATAGGAATCCACGGCATTAATACCATCTCACTTTTTACGCATCCGGATATTTTACGACATTCTATAACGTTTTCTTGCAATGACACGACTCGCAATCTAGTACCATTGCAAAGTTTAGGTGGTTTTAAATTACGGAGTAGTATGATGGGCACGCCAATCTTAAGTTCTAGTTTGTGATAGGGTAGACCAGGCACAATAATACTGCTTAAAATTAACAGCTTCATCCGGATTGCAAGCTGTATGGATAGAAAGGTATATTTGTGGTTCACCTGGAAGCTTATCTAAAATGCGCCGGTTAAGCGCATTAACCTGGTCATTCATTGGTGCTAAAATTGATCTTTCACACAACGATGAATCTTCTTTTATATTGAGATTGTGAACGTCATCTTGAATACTATTTATAAAATTTTCCATGTCCGCCACAACCTGACAAAGACCGGTAGGTAGTTCTATACCATGAGTATCATTCACTACTGGACACTTCCCCCTTCCAACATCAAGGAGTATTTTGCTGAATATTGAATCATCTACATTTTTTCTCTCATGTTTTCTTTTAAAGAAAGATTTTACAATGTCTGGAAAGTACAGAACGTTGTAAAGAGGCGTTAATTTCATCCGCTGTGGTACCTTTAGGCACAATTAGTAATAGTTGTCTAAAAATCTCCTGCGAATAAAAATGTTACTCCTCCAAATAATAGAGTATTAGCTCTTAGGTCTTGCATTGTTATGTTCACGGCTTCGATTAAAATTTTGATCGCCATAGTGCATTCGTCCCACACTATAAAGACACACTCTTGTAATACATTGGCTGTATGACTATTTTTCGATAAACTGCAGACTGTATTTTCTATACGCTCTGCTTCTATTGGTATTTTAAACATGGAATGTGCTGTTTTTCCCCTGGAAATAACGTTGCAGCTATTCCCGAAGATGCGACTCGTATGACAATCTTTATTTCTGAACGTATTGTGGCCAGTAAAAGATTTATCAAAATTGTCTTGCCAGTACCACCTGTAGCGTCTAAAATGTATACACCACCAGCGTTATCAGCATTCATACTGTCAATGAGGTGTCGGTAAACTTGATTTTCTTCGTTGTTTTAACACGTTGGGTGCCACGTGCCGCCATATGGCGTCACGGTGGTCTTCAAATTTGAGATGGCGTGACGCCATATGGCGGCACACCGTTCTTGAAATCAGAGTTGGCGTGACGCCATATGGCGGCACAGTTGAGTTTCAGGCGATGCGCCGTAGATAATCAGCTGTGACATCTATGCGCGTAAAATTGGTACTACGTGAAGGGCGAACTTCAGGGTCTATTCCAGCTATGTATTTTTACTGTATGCCACCATGTGGCACCACAGTATTCTTCCGAAGCCACTGACTGGCCAGTGGTCATTGTCACAGGTGAAAGCGCGCCAGGCTTTGTTTATTCCTCGTTTACGTACGAGAGTACAGAGTACGATTAGTAAAGTTTTGTAAATGAGCATTTATGTCGGCATCAGGGTAATATCGTTGGAGGTCTCTTACATAATCTTTCATGAAATGATACTTAAAATTGTCGCATGATTCTGAGGGATTAGAAAAATTGCAGAATACCAATATAATGGCAAAAGGCTGTCGGAATTGAGATGTGCTGCTGCTTATACTGGCATCTGTGAATGTGTCACAACAGTGATTATCACCTTCTAGTACACCAAGTGCAAGGCGTACTTCTTGATATGTAGGATGTAAGATACCACACACGCTTTTGAGACTTTCGAAAGAAGTTGGCCCCTTGACACTATTTAATAACATCCTTAGATGATAACATTCTAGATTATTAGAATGAATTGTACAAATTCTACCAAGAGCATGCTCGTGAATTTGCCAGGATGACCCTACGCAGGAGTACCTCGGCAACGCGGTTGGAATGTGCCATTTTCTTTATTAGATGTGTAATAAGCTGATACTTCTTCAGTCAATAAACTGGCTGTGAATTCTTCATCATGGCAAAGATCGAAAAACACCATCAATGCGGTATTCCTCGGATTCTCTACCACTCCATGGACATTGATTGGATCAAAATAAATTCTCTGACCATTCCCTAAGTGGATATTCTGATGTGTTATTGCGGGGAAATGTTCATGAATCGAAAATGAAAATATGCGCCAGATTGCTTCGGATGTATTACTATATCTTGCATTTGGTATGATGTCACTTCATCATTAACATTTTGTACTCCAAATACTGCCAAATCTGAACCTTTTTTTGACATACTTGCAAATATATTTTATTGATTTTACACTGCTACAAAGTTCAAGGTTGGAGTGTGCTCTAAAAGTGTGCGACTGTACCGGGGAAAATAGAGCAATCCAGCGATTATCGATATCAATAGAGTTAGTTCGTGATCGAATTGTCGTTCGTATACCACCGTTTTGAGGCGAACGACACCTGTAAAATGGATAACCATCCTGCCCAGTAACAGTTTCTGCACTGAAGGATTTAGTAAATATTTTACTACAAATACCGTTTTTCATACACGGAGATTGAGGATTGTAAGTGCGACATGGGCCGTATACCATGTGGGTTTTACAACATCAAATAGTTCTGGATCAACTTCTCGGTACGGCAATTCTGCCCGAATAACATCATCAATTTCCTGTGGTCTTAGTTTCGTTTCTAACCATATCAAAATGTGGGCATTGGGAAAACCTCGCTTCTGCCATTCTACACTATACATAAAACAGCGAACGGAACGGTAATTTTTTCCTTTCACCAGGTGATCCATTTTTTCTCAGCTTTTGTTTAAAAACTCTTGCTACAACATCATACCGATCAGAAGGCAACTTCCCAGTAAAAAGTTCGTTTGTAATTTCATACCAATTAGGGTTGGTAGTGAGCGTTATGAACATATCGGGGCGTTCCACATTTCCTAAAATAAAAAACGCATCCGTTGTGCGTTGGGGCATATATCTAGGTTCTTCCGTAAACGATGAAGGTAGAATAACTAGCTGGCCAAGTCCTCTACATTCTCATTATGATTGATTGCGTCTTGAAGGTGAATATAATTGTCAACTCGAAGAGTTTTTGATTAGTTCGCATAAAAATTAGTCTCCCTGTTTCGATTTTAGCATATACATCAACTAAGTATTGATTAAATAATTTTTTGTAATAATGCAAATAACTGTACTTATTCCCTCTGATAATTAATCAGTAACAATATTATTGTAGTGCGGAAACTTTCTTTTGAACATTTGATTGGCCTGTGTTTGAGTCGATTTGATAGACCGAAAAGTTATATCTGTCTTCTCCGTGAACAAACATTAGAGGATACTGAAGGGCATCATAGGATCTGTGAGTTTCGGCGATTCTCCGAAATCTATTGTCATGTCTGAGAAATACTCTGTCCCGTTTAGCACAATCTTGATTTACCAATACCACAGATACTTCGTTTGTTGTCGGTTCGTTATTGCGACCTCTATGCTCTGTTGAAGATCACCGATCAGTGTCATTTTCGTTTGAATTTGGTGTGAAAAATTGAAGAGCACTTCTGAAATCACAAATGTAACTGTTTATTTCAATAAGCATATTTTGCAAGCTTTCTACTAACGAAGTGTTTAAATTTGGAAAACATTGTAATATTGCGTCCTTTTGTAGTACATAATCGCTAATGAAATATATTTGTAAAATTATTCCCTCGCATTATCTACTGGAAGAAGGGAACCAATGAAATGATACACCTGCCCCTGTATTTTAAACATGAACTTCATTTGCCGCGAAGGAAGTCATTTAAAAAACTGAATTATAACGTCTAATACTATTCATGAAATGTTGAGATTGATCATGTTTGCCACATAACAAAGAATTAAGTGGCTCAGGTGGCTGCTGAATAGAGTCCAAGCGCACTTTTCCAGACGAACAACAAAGTCTTTTTGACTCATTTTATTACTTTAAAGCTTTACAGTAAGTGCAACAAACATTCGAAGGGCCCCTCTGATGCTGCAGAATAATTTATTTGGGCATTATACTTGAACCCACTGTTATGCTTTTCTTGCCGTACAATATTGCGTCTATTAGTTCTTCTTATTTGGTCATTATTCAGTCTTTATCGCCAGTTCTTTTCACTTTGAGTATCTAGCATAGCTCTTGTCGATTGTCTGGCAGTAACAGGACGACTTTCTCGATCAAAATTTGTTTCTGATTGACGAATGGTACTCACACTTTTACGGAGCTCTTTGATATTTGTTTTACGTCGTAGGGACACAGATAGGTTTTATGGCGACGATGGGATATGAAAGGCGTAGGAATGGGAAGAAATCGGACGTGGCCTTAATTAAGTTACAGCCCCAGCATTTTCCTGGTGTGAGAATGGGAAACTACAGAAAACCATCTTCAGGGTTGACGACAGTGGGGTCGGAACCAACTACCTCCCGAATGCAAGCTCACAACTGCGCCCATAGGAGCTGTGCTAAGCACGTGTTTATCTGTCCTAGTGACTTATTATAGCGATCACATTGTTCAGTAACACGGATATAATGATGTTCTTGACTTTCAAATTCACGTTGTTTTTGGTGATGACGACGATCGCTTTCCAGTCGCTGCTCTTTGTAATCATCAGTTCTGGATGTCCGGCTCCATGGCTAAATGGATAGCGTCCTGGCCTTTTGTCACAGGGGTGCCGGGATCGATGCGTGGCAGGGTTGGGAATATTAACCATCATTGGTTAATTTCGCCGGGACGGGGACTGGATGTATGTGTCGTCTTCATCATAATTACATCCTCATCACGACACGCAGGTCGCCTACGGCAGTCAAATCAAAAGACCTGCACCTGGCGAGCCGAACATATCCTCGGCCACTCCCGGCATTAAAAGCCATACGCCATTTCATTAGTTTCTAGATATCGCAACACAGCGTGTCGAATACGGTCATTTTCTAGTCGCTGTTCTCTAGAATTGTCTGACTGACAAGTTCTATCTAACTGTAATCGTTCGTACCTCTCAGAATTACTTTCATTCGACCTAGACGTGGATTGCCTCAATCGACAATTTGTAAGACGACTTTCTTTTTCGTGTTGAGATTCATTATCACGTTGCAATCTTTGATCTTTGGCCTTTCTCGTGTTCTTAGAGATTATTTTATTTTTGGCGTGACTAGTAACTAAAGTACTCAATACGAGCGAACAAAAATACGGCGCGCGTTGAGACTCAACCATCCACCATAGCCCCACGCGTGCGTACTGAAGCTACACGACAGCCAGCCTTTGTGATATAAGTATTTGGGGGGAGGGAGAAGCGCTGGGAGGCGCCTTTCGATGCACCGAAGGCGAACGCGTGGTACTGGACACTGCATCTTTAGTTTATTATTATATTTCCGCAGACCACCAAGATGGCTCCCCGCATTGGGCAAAAATTTGATACCTTATACGAGGGCAGATCAGAAAATAAGTTGCACTTCCCAGTTATGGCCATTTATTACACCACCTATACAACAGCAACACGACTATAACGACATACACTGTAACGTCACTTTTACACATTGTTTCCAAGAGACTCCAAACATTTCTGCGAACGCACAACCAACTTGTCTATGCCGAATGCATAGAAATATCCTCCAGCGTTCTGCAACCACTCGGAGACACGGCCTTCACCTCCTCATCGGTCTGGAAACGCCGACCACCGAGCTCCGTTTTGAGCTTACCGAACTGATGAATGTCACATGGCGCTAGGTCGGGACTGTAGGGTGGGTGTTGCCAGACCTCCCGCTTGAAACGGTGCAGCAGTTCTCTTGTTTGGCTGACACCAGATAACGATACCTTGCCGGGAAATGGCCCGCTCCCCATACACAGCACTAATTTCACGATGAATGTCGGTGCAATTCTTCCTTTTAGCCCATAGGAACTGGATTGTCGCACGCACCTCATATTTGGAGTGAACGTCCAGTAGACGCGCCATTGCATTTGGCCGCTATTCACCCAATACTAGACGAGACACCACAGCGACCTGCCTAATAGACGCGTGGGCTGTGTCTGTCCCTTTCTCCACTGTGCCCACGTTTGCGAGACACAGTGCGCTGCTGCGGCACGTTAGTGCAACTAACTTTTTGATCCACCTACGTATATATATGGGGCAGTTGTAACAAAATCCAATACGGAACCAATTAGGGCTATAAAAGTAAATCAAAATATGCCCTCAAATCAATTAAAGTAAGCTACAGACTCTTAGGATAACACGTTCACACAACCATCACCGCAATTAAATGCAGTACTCCCTGATACCTACTAACACTACACAGAACACGAGAGAGATCGAGAGCTCCACTACGCATGATCCCTTCCACTGAATCTATACTTTGATCTTAGGCAAGAGGCCGAAAAGCGTTTACAGTATATTTTTTCAGATTGTAATTCATATATGTACGAATTTTGGGTGGCAAATCTCGCTGCTGTAGAATTCTTGAACTGAAGTCGCCATGGTTTCGGCTGATCGTTTCATTATACGATTCCTAGAGCGGAGGTAGTGTGATGCCAATATCTCCATAGAGGTTGGTTTTAGGGCCTTAAAGCATGTTTTTCGGGCACGTGGGGCTTACCCAGTTTTGTTCCTAGCGTCAAGGATCTTAAAGTGAGCTTTGTCTCGTCCCTGTATGACAAATTCGATATTTCGCCTATTATTATTATATCACCCCCGTCCCCCCTCTAATTGTTTTCAAAATTTAAAAGTGGCCTAGATTAATCCTTATACTATCAGCTAACTGAGAGTGAAAGTCCCGTAAAAATCGGTCCAACCGTTTCGGAGGTTAGCCGGAACAAAAAGACAGACAGACAGACAGACAGACAGACAGACAGACAGACAGACAGACAGACAGACAGACAGACAGACAGACAGACAGACAGACAGACAGACAGACAGACAGACAAAAATTGTAAACATGCCTTTTAAGTTATAAGTACCTACCTTATATACTTTCATATGCAGTTTGTGAAATGCTGTTTTTTGACATTACAAACAGACACTTCAATTTTATTTATTTTTATAGGTGTCTATAGGTAATGGGTAGGAAGAGCATTGTTCAGGTGCGTGGTATTAGAAATAGGTGATCGATTGGTTGCAAAATTATTAGAAGGAACACAGGATGTCCGATTCTAACTTAATCACTCTAAATCTTCTTCCCCATTTATAATAATATTATTAAATTTACATCCCACTAACTACTTTTACGGTTTTTGGAGAAGCCTAGGTGCCGGAATTTAGTCCCGCAGGATTCCATTTACGTGCCAGTAAATCTACCTACACGAGACTGACGTATTTGAGCACCTTCAAGTACCACCGTAATGATCCAGGATCGAACCTTGTAAGTTGGGTTCAGAAGGCCAGTGGCTCAACCGTCTGAGCCCCTCAGCCCGGCTGCCACAACTGGACTTACATTTTGGATAAAAGTATATCAGAAATATTCAGTAAACTCGCCGGCCACCTGTTGCAATTTGTAACCGTTTCAAAATGTTCATGAATACGTAGCTATGGTGGGCAGTTTGTTAGTTTGTTTTGTGTTCTATTTGCCTTCTTGCGTACTACCGATTGATGAACTGTAATGATAAGGAGTTAACGAGGAGTTTTGTTTGCCACAGCACACCCCCCTCTGCTTATGGCTGTCGTTGGTATATCATTATCCTTATACTTTGTAATAGCGCCATAGCTTGTCACCTAAACTTTGAGATACTAGGTCTATGTTCCAAAAATTCAGATTTGTTGATTTCATGCTGCTTGTGTATCTCAGGACGATCTACTTTACTCTACAATGTGGTATAGAAACCGAAACATTGTTGGGAAATCCTGTGGCTGAGTTTTAATTGATTCTTTCTCGAAAGCAGCGAATGTGTTACCAGAGATATTTTAGATGCCGTCATCGTACGACTTATGAGTGTCGATTGAACCATTTTCCGATCTTCAAAATTCCTGCTACCTCTGCCCTTTTGAACCTACGGACTAGATATTTAGGGCAGACAATCGACCACTGATTCACAAAAGGAAAGGGTTAAATAACTAAAAGGCATGGATGTGGTACTTGAGGCGATGGTAGTAGCAGTAGTAGTAATAGTAGTAGTAGGAAGAAGAGGAGGAGGTGGTAACCTTAATTTTGGAGGTTCACGTTTCCGCAGTATAGCATGAACTTCAACAGAATGTCCCAGAAGACTGATTTCTTTACTGTAGTGTCTTTAATACTATTTCAGACCATTACTTCTCCCTTAAATTTCTTATCAGTCACAAGCATTATGTTTTGGTTATCAGAAAAACGCAGTTTTCGTGATATTTTATACTCCATTGCCATTCAGCTGCACGTTTTCGACTATGAGAAAATATTACAATAAACAATAACTTTTCCCTAATCTGTGGTTTCAGATATTGTGGTATACGGGTAATATCTTATCCTGTCTTATTGTGGTAGCAATAATAATAATAATAATAATAATAATAATAATAATAATAATAATAATAATAATAATACCGGGCGAGTTGGCCGTGCGTGTAGAGGCGCGCGGCTGTGAGCTTGCATCCGGGAGATAGTAGGTTCAAATCCCACTATCGGCAGCCCTGAAAATGGTTTTCCGTGGTTTCCCATTTTCACACCAGGCAAATGCTGGGGCTGTACCTTAATTAAGGCCACGGCCGCTTCCTTCCAACTCCTAGGCCTTTCCTATCCCATCGTCGCCATAAGACCTATCTGTGTCGGTGCGATGTAAAGCCCCTAGCAAATAATAATAATAATAATAATAATAATAATAATAATAATAATAATAATAATAATAATAATAATAATAATAATAATCCCCGTGTGGGGATTTACCATTTACCTCCATCGGGCGCGTCCCATTGGAATTGGGCAAGCTCGCTGGCTCTGCCGCCAGCAGAGTCAGAGGGTAGTAGGGGAAAAAAATACCACCGTGAAAAAAAATTGGTCCCTTGCCAGGGTTACGGCGAAGACTGGTAAATGACCAGAAGCCAGAAAACATCTTGAGGCAACCTCTAGGGCTAACAACCCTAGATGTAAAATAATGGGTACCCGTCCAAAGCAAAGTCAAGTCAAAAAGCATGATGGCACAACATTTCAAGAAATATACCCCAGGGGGTAAATCTTCGGATAAATCCCTCGTTGTGAACGCCACGGCGCACGAGTCTCGTTCGGATTCTGGGGGAGACTCGACATCATGCAAGAGACGAGTCGGAGCGTCTCGGTGTACCCCGAAGAGTCAAAAACTCAGGCCAAAATCTAAAACCTTTCTAGCAACTTTCAACATAAATTCACTTACACAAACTGGCAAGCTGGAAACCCTCACCAAAGCTCTTCACGAAAATCAGATATCCATAATGGCCCTACAGGAAACAAGATACCCAGATGAAGAGATTTTTGAATCCGAAGGCTACCGATTTTTCAAGAGCAAAGCGCAAAGAGGAATCCTCAATGGAGCTGTGATGCTTGGAACTGCGTTTGCTGTTAGAACCAAGATCCTTAAATCGGTTGCAAATTTCGAACCTGTGAATGACAGATTGTCTATACTCACAATTAAATGCGCGAACAAAACCTACGCTCTAGTTAACGCACATGCTCCTACAAACGATAAGAACAAGTCTGATCCAGACGAAGTTGATAATTTCTGGGACCTACTGGATGAAAAATTAAACAAAATCCCCAAACACCATGTCAAGCTTCTTTTGGGTGACTTCAATGCCCAACTAGGTCGTGAACAGAAGTACAAGAAAGTTATAGGAAATTACCCTGCTCACAAAAGAACCAATCCCAATGGCAAAGACTGGTGTCCATTTGCGAAAATCACAACCTGCAGGTCATGTCGACCCACTTTCGTCATCTACCCAGAAAGCAAATGACTTGGCGTTCTCCCGTCCAAACTCTCGGAGAGTTCCAATTTGATCATGTTGCAATCTCCAGGAGAAACAGCCCTGAGATTATGAATGTCAAGGTAAAGAAAGGCATCAATGTGGCCTCAGATCATTATATGTCTCTTATCAAATTCAAACCAATTCCCGCAAACACAAGGAAGACAACCAAACAGATCACACGCTTCGACAATGATAAACTTCGGCAAAGGGTCGAGGAGTTCCGGGAGAAGGCTAGACCAAATAACTGTGACTTTAATAACGCCAAAAGTCTCCTTGTTGAGGCCGCCAAAGACGTTGCAGAAATCAAGAGAAGCAAAAAGCATGCCTGGTGGAATGGTACCTGCGAATCAGTCCTCCAAGAAAGACTCAATGCTTGGAAACAGTACTACTCTACGAAATCAGAAAATGATTGGGAAACCTACAAAAACCAACGTGCCCAAGCAGCTAGGGTGTTCAGAACTGAGAAACGTAAATACGAAAAATCTCTCACTGAAAAGATAGAACAAAACTTTAGGAAGAATGAAAGCAGAGAGTACTACAGAGCCTTCAAACGCAAACTCACTGGCTATAAACCACCATCTCTATGCTTTGAGCGAAAGGACGGCACACTGGCGACGTCAGATGAAGAAAATTGCAGCATTCTGGCAAACTACTTCAAGAATTTACTTAATTGCTCTAAACCGCAAAGCCCCATTGAAACCAAGGAACCCTTACTCAGGTACCCAGATTCCAGACCACCCGACAGAGATGAAATCAAGCGCCACATTGCCCGTCTCAAAAATATCAAAGCGCCGGGGAAGACTCAGTAGTAGCAGAACTATGGAAATATGCCCCAGAGGAATCACTTGATATCTTGCAAAAGCAAATAGAAGAAATTTGGAACAAGGAGACCCTACCCGAAGATTGGAAAATAGCTTTGATCCATCCATTACACAAAAAAGTCAGCATGAAGAACATCAACAACTACAGAGGAATATCTTTGCTACCCCTGACTTACAAAATTCTATCACTTGCCATCCTGGAGCGTTTGGAAGCACAAGTCGAACATCAAATAGGTGAATACCAAGGAGGGTTCAGAAAAGGTCGCTCAACAGCCGAGCAGATCCAAAATCTCAAAACGATCATCAGATATTGTACAGTAAGGTCCAAGCAGTATGTGTCTGTCTTTGTTGACTTTAAGAAAGCGTAAGACTCCATTGACCGGGAAGTCCTGCTAAACATCTTAAATGAATTCGGAGTTGATTTGAAACTGATGGCATTAATTAGAGCCACCCTGACCGATACAAAATCTAAGGTGAAGTTCCACGGATGTCTCTCGCATTCCTTTGACATCAAAACAGGAGTCCGACAAGGTGATGGGCTATCCCCGATACTCTTCAACTGTGTTCTTGAAAAGATCATCAGAACCTGGCGGGTGAGATTACAGGAAACCAACTACAGTCCATTGAGAATAGGAACCAAATCCAAGGGGACAGCAACAGACTGCTCAGCATTTGCCGATGATATTGCTGTTCTCTCAAACGACATAGAAACCGCTAGAGCTCAAGTTGAAATTTTAAAGGAAATTGCCGAACAAACTGGTCTGCAGATATCGTTTGAGAAAGCAGAAGTAATGACTAACATCAAAGAGGCTCCTCCAAAACTCCATACAAAATACGGGGACATCACCCGAGTAGACAAATTCAAATACCTGGGTGAGATCATCATGAAAATTGGACTGGACAAAGAAGCACTTCAGGAGCGAGGACGCAAACTGGAAATAGCCTACCAAACATCCCGCACAATCTACAACAAAAAATGCCTTTCCCAAAACACCAAGATACGTCACTATGAAACCGTTCTGAAGCCAGTAGTTCTATATGCAGCCGAAACCCTGTTTCTAAATGCCAACAAAGGACTCCTTGAAGAACTGCAGGAAAAAGAACGCAAAATTGTGAGAGGAATTTTGGGATCAAAGTACAGAAATGGAATCCATCAAAAGAGATCCAACGAGGAAGTCTACAGTAAAATAGAGAAAATTACCGACACAATCAGAAGAAGACGGGCACGATTTTACGGTCATCTGAAAAGAATGGACGGAAGAAAGTTAACTAAAGAAATCTTTCACTTTTTTTATTCAAACCCCAAAACCACAATTCCCTGGTTTAGAAATACCAAAGAAGACCTGCAAATGCTACATATCTCAGTTGAAGATGCCCTTAATAGGGATCTCTTCCGCAAGAAAATATTGACGAACGGGCTAAACCGAGACGAGCAACCGAAGAGAAGACACGGTTCCCCTTGGACAGAGGAGCGTAAGCAGGCCCACTCAAAAAGAATGAGGAAAATTTGGGTTCTATAGAAGGCCAAGTTCAGTGTCAAATGCAACAAGACTTAACGTGGTCCTTGATGGCCCCAGCGAATTATATGTATATCATAATAATGATAATAATAATAATAATAGTAATAATAATAATCTATATAAGTAACGTCGTAACGACCGTATGTATGTACGTTGACTATTTTGGCGAAATTTTCGTTCAGTTATTCTTTTCAGGTGTGGTAATGACCATATGCAATTTTTTTTAGTTTTGGTGTCTGTTTGTTTGCTTCTCTGAGTTCTTTATAACATGAACTACTGGATAAATTTCTACCAAACTTCATGTATAGAATCCACTTGTCCTTAGATAGGTTTTAAGGCCAATATTGCTTCTAAATCCCTGAAATGAGTTGGGGTTTATACCGATAAGAGACCGTGATTTCGCACTCCCACAAAATATACAAAACCGAACTTAATAGAAATCTGCCTGCCTTAATGGAAATCAATTTATAAAACTTTTTTCTCATGTGCATCATTTCCATACTAGAATTAATTAGGGAGATATCATTAACGGACGGTTTTAGAGGCTAAGTCCAGTGGACATGGCCCAAAATGTGTTGTACGTAGAGCGGAATCCTTATCTAAATAAATAAAAACCTAACGACCGTGTGTCTGTACATGCCCTACATATTATGGAGAAATTTTTGTTCAGTTATCCGTTTCAGGTGTAGTAATGACCATCTGCACACTTTTAAGCTTTGGTGTCCGTTTGTCTGTTTGTTTCTCTCAGATCCTATTGCTTGAAAACTACTGGGTATATTTCCACAAAACTTCATATTTAGAATCCACCTGTTCTTGGGTAGGTTTCAGGGCTAATATTGTTTCTAAATCGCTGACATGAGTGGGTGTTTTTAAGGAACTGAAATCGTGAATTTTCACTCCCACAAAATATACGCAACCTTAGTGTAAATCTACCTGCCTTAACGGAAATCAATTTCTAAACCATTTTGCTCATGTGTATCATATCGTTACGAGGATTAATAAGGGACATGTTATTAACGGACTGTTTTACAGACCGTCACATCATTTCAAGGTGGATGAAGGAGTTTACCTATAAATCCATTTTACTCTTTTCGAAAGAACAGGTAATAAGAGAGTTATCGTCAACGATTGGTTTCGTGAGTCTTGAGCCACATTGCCACTGCCGATTTCAGATTAACAACAATACATAACCGCGAAGTAGGGGCAATTATTATGCACAACTTCGGACCAGGAACTGTACCGTTCAATAAACTCCCTGATCGTCCCCATTCTGTCTCAACGTTATACTGTTTTATCATACTTCAAGTTACTACCACGTGTTTTCGTAGAAGGATATCAGTTTAACATGAATGGTAAAATCGATTACTAATTCCCTTGCGAAGAACATATGCTAATAATAATAATAATAATAATAATAATAATAATAATAATAATAATAATAATAATAATAAGTGTACCGGGAGGTACACCTCAACTCCGCTCATTCAAAAGAAGCGCATTAATGAACTCTGTCTAGCCAACAAAACGTGGAACTGCTACGGCATGAATTTGGGACATTAATCAGAAGATGTCACTACTGTATAATTGAGAAGTTTGTCATTTCTAAATTTCCTAAACTGATTAGATTTATTTTGTTTTGTTTTTCTTTACTTCAAGAAGTTTCGGCATTTCTCAATACATGTCAATACAAAAACTGAGGTCATGCACTCTGGTGCAAGATAAAATAATTTGTTATTGAAAGAAATTTTGTGTTTATGGGTTTTCTCAAGTAAATTAACTTTTTTTATATTTCAAGGTTTGCTACATTTCCTTCTCATTCCGCCAGTTTTGAATCTGGCCAATAGGAATTGTAATTATTTTTCAGACTATCACAGGCTTCTCGTTGCTTTTTTTTGGGTGTAACTTTTGATTCTGCCAATAAAATCGAGAGAGTGTATCCGGATTAGTCCAGAACCCTCTAGAACCGTCCCCTAGCGTATATAATCTGCGACCTTCCCGGCTACCTTGTCTCTTGATTGCCGTATTTCTGAGAGGGTGTGTGTTAAGACAGGAGGCGTGGCGCCTCATTCTTCGCCAGGCAGACCAGCAGCCAAGGTAATGACCACCAGACTTATTTTTCTTATACGACTTATACGAGGGGAAGGTACAAATTTCTAACTATGTAAACTTCCGTTTTTAAAATGTAAACCTCATTTCGGCTAATGTAAAATTTCATAAATTCTTAAAACTGTAAATCAGGGATAGAGAGTGCGTTACCTTCTCAAGTTCAACTTCAACTTGGTTTGAGGTGACTACGGCTTGTAATTTGTTTTCCTTTTCTGTAACGCATTAAATTAACTTTCATTCGAGTCACCTCAGTAGCTTGGGATTAGCCTCTGCATCATCGGGCCGAGAGCCCAATTAGAGTTTTAAATGGTTCTAGGTGTGCAAGTCTACGCCTCCATTCATTCTGTGTTCGGGCCAATAATCTAACCTGTTATTTTTGCACGAAGGCCGAGTAGTCTGGATAATAGATACCCCTGTGTAAAAGTAATTTCAATGGTAAATTGTGCCTTGAAAAGCCAGAGATTGTAAGATTATTTTTTTTTTTTTTTGGATGTAATGTTGCCTTGAGTAGGCTGTAAGAAATTTGTTAATGTTGGGGAGCATGTAAGCTCTTACTACGCTTTCTGCAATATTGAGGGGTGCCTTTGGAAGGTCGTACTTGTAATCCTTGGAGCAAAGTGCTCTTAAAGTGGGATATTCCTGTCCTTGTCTAAACATTGAGATTTTGCAGATTTTGTAAATTGGATCTTGTAGCTCAAAAACTTGTAAATCGGGGGCTTGAAGCCCAAAATGGTTAATTTTCCCTGTTCTTGAGCTGTCTAATTTTATCCCAATCTGTCATTGTTATTTCACTAAGTGAAAAGTTGTTAAGTTTGATTTTGAAAAGGTATGTAACCTTTATTTAAAGTTTTAAATTAACTTTGATTTTGTAGTTAGACCCATTCTACCCAGCACCGTCTTTCACCTCTGCGTTCCACAGATACCCCGGAATAATAATAATAATAATAATAATAATAATAATAATAATAATAATAATAATAATAATAATGTTGTAACTAGCCGGGCTGAGCGGCACAGACGGTTGAGATACTGGACTTCTTACCCCAAATTGGCAGGTTCGATCCTGGCTCAGTCCGGTGATATTTGAAGGTTCACATATATATCAGCCTCGTGCCGGTAGATTTACTGGATCATAAAAGAACTCATGTGGGAAAAAATTCCGTCACCTTGGCATCTCTAAAGACCGTAAAAGTAGTTAGTGGGACGTAAAGCAAATTGCATTCATATTTATAATGTTAATGGCTGTACGTCCTACTAACTGCTTTCCCGCAGGAGTTCTTTTACGTGCCAGTAAATCTACCTTCACGAGGCTGACGTACTTGATCACCTTCAAATACCACTGGATTGAGCTAGGATCGAACCTTCCAAGTTGGTTTCAGAAGGCCAGCGCCTCAACTGTCTGAGCTACTCAGCCCCACAGCAGCAGTAGTATTTTCCTTCAAAATCGTTACTCTTCACTAGACACACTTGTCAGAATCTTTTTATAAAGTATGTAGTTACCATGTGCTATTGGATAGAAGTGCTAATAACGTATTGCAAGATGTTTGATTTCAAGCAATAGTTATAATTCGAACTCTGTTTTACGATTCCGAAAACATTGCATTAATATTAAAAAATAATGGATCGTACAGATATAATTTAATTCCAAATGCACATATAGTTTAGATATCGGTACAATCCGATACAAATTGAAAATTATCTGAAAAAAGGGAACATGACCTCAAAAAAAATACAGTTCTTTAATTGATGTCTAGGAGCATCAAATTCCAAAGTCTCCTTACTCTAACACCACACACAGGAAATATCATTAAATGTAACCTAGAGTATCATTTTCCGTAACTTCCGAAGGTCATATTTTAGTTTTCCTTAGATATAAAAATAAATGAATTTTTATTCTCACACACATGCAACAGATGTTTCAATGGTAGGTAAGCAATGTTAGTAGTAGAAAAATGTCAATTTCATTTGTACTTCAAAATGGGAAAACACGCATTTGATTTAACCAATACTTTCAATTTCAGCATTTGAGTAAACAAATTTGAATAAACCTTAGCTGAGACTTTTATGGTGCCTTGAATGATCATAGAATAAAATGTTTATAATGAATTACTACGTGGAATTTAAACTTCCAGAAGAACCCTGTCGATGGCTTTCTTTTAAAACTTCGTGTGTCCAATGCTCTTCGTACCCATAATATGCCTTAACACTGGTCACGCTTCCGAGTCACATATTTATATGCAGTCCCTCAGAATAAAGTTCGTTGGGTTCTTCTTCCTATGCTAGCGTGTAAGGGAAAATAGGCCATATCATACCGTTTTGTAGGGATGTTGTTTGCTTGGTGAATTTACGTACTCCTACAGTATAATGCACTTAAGGTTCATATTCCTTTCCTCACTAACATAGGAAAATGAACAGGACGGAAATTATTCTGATGGACTGCATTTTCATATGCGGCTGGGAGGCGTGACCAGTCTTAGAGAATATAATGGGTAGGTAGTGCATTGGGACATACGAGGTTTTAAGAGAAAGCCACAGACAAATATGTAGCTCATCAAAAGGCAGTAGTGCGATAATGAAGTGGTGTGGTGGATATTACAGTTCGTAGAGGGTTGCATAAATGAGACGTAAAATTTCTAAAACTGAAAAAATAGAGTCATTTCCATACAATTACAGAAAGATTCCCAGAAATGTTGTTTAATTAGTCCCTATAATGTTTTGAAGAGGAAATCGCATTGTTTTTCAAAATACTATTTTAATATGGGGAAGTAGCTCAACTGTTCATAGGTATGTTTCCAGAACATCTTAATTCATAACTAATTTTCTACATTAGTTATTAATTATTATCGTATATTACAAAGTGCTGTACTTTAAATTACATGGAATTAAATGTACAAACTTCATAATGTATTAGTAAATGTGTACTGTTGGGAAATTGTACTATATTGGACATTTAATATAACAAAGACTGTTGTGAAGAGAAAGCTGATATCGTGCAGAAATCGTCACTTTTATTTCTAAGATTTCTGGTTATAAAATATATGCCAACATCATTAAGTAAACCCTACAAACCCTATGACAACATTCTGGGAGAGGAACAATTCGGCTTCATAAAGGGAAGATCTTGCTGCTGTGGCCATTTCATAATGATAATCCATCTAAGAAAACACAGGGAATTTAATGTAGAAACACTCATTGCCTTTGTGGACTTCATCACAGGTTTTAACAAAGTAATCCGAAATATTACTTAATACTTGGTCACACCCCATAACAGATGGTACAGAACATAATTACAAACATAAACTGATTTCCGTAAAGGTCAACGATAAATAATCAGAGCGGAAGACAATAAACACAGCAGTAAGACAGGGTTGCGGTCTTTCTCCCCTCCCCCCTCCTGTTCGTAATCTATATGAATGCTCTCATACGAGAACTTACATAAACTAAACATGGTTCCATCAGCATTAAAAGAAATCTAGATATGGATACAATATTATTTGCAGGTGACTTTGTGCTGTTCACCACCTCAGAAGATGATTTACAGTGTTCAATGTATAACCCAACCCTAGCTCAGAGAAGTACTAAATGGAAATATCCCATGAGAAAACTAAGTTAATGGCTTTCTGTGACAAGGAACCAGTAAGAAGCAAGATCTGCTTAAATAATATTTTGTAAAGAGTGAATGATTTTAAATATCTCGGCTACAAACTGTCTTCCTTTCAAGAACTGAACATACCTGAGAGAATCTTCAAATTCAACAGATATTTGGGAATCATCAATAAAGTATTTAAACCATCATTAGTTTAAGAAAAACACCCATTCAATAATATACAAAACCTTGGCGAAACCTGTACTTTGCTATGGAAGTGAAGCGTGGACCCTAAGGAAATGCGATGGGAGAAGAATAATTACTGTTGAAATGAAATACATGCGGCGAACAGTAGAAGTCACTAATAGGGAACACAAAATAAATGGACAAGTGCCGAATGATCTTGAAAGCAGACCTGTATTGTAATACATTTACGAATACCAGAAAAATTAGCTAGAACACATAAAGAGGATGGACAGAAGCAGGATCCCCATATCAGCCATAAACTACTGCACAGTTGGGGAGAGATCTCTGGGACGCCCCAGGAAGAGATGGCGTGAAAATTCAAATCTATTGTATAGACCGTAGCAATTCTTCTATAGGAGTAATACATAACATGATGATGATGATGATGATGATGATGATGATGATGATGATGAGAATTACATTTCTCTTTGATTTTTGTTGTCCATTTTCACATCGATGGACCCCATGTGATCAAAATGCCGTCACACTACTGTAAGTACTCAGGGCTGTTCACCAAGAAGTCTCATACCCCTTACATGTTACTAGAACACTATATTAAACGGACTGAGATAGGGTTGTTGTCTTTTCCTGTTGTTGTTACACATAACTGATGTGGGTCAGACTGCTCCCTGTAGTGGTAGAAAACTGACTGTTATTGAGCAGTTAAACTTACGTCTCACCAGTAAACAGAAACATTTTTCGCCTTATCTGCTCTGAATGCAATTAAAGCTGCTGATAGTCCTAACTCTGGAGAGAAGATATGAAGGAATTCAGCAGAATATTTGGTGCTTCTCCACAACATGCTCGTAGCAGAGCAAAGTACAAAACATTTACTTTTACAGCCCAGTTTAGGAGATGTAAAGTACGTGCTCGTGACATAACGAAATATGGCGGCCTCTGGCATTAGCTAGCGTTATCACACACACTCACACAGCACATAACGAGTGAGGAATGTGGCGGATTATGGCTACACGTAGCCTGCAAGCGAACGGGCCACTTATTTCGAGGGCTTCATCTAAGCATTCTATGCGTGATATTATATGAAAAAGAAATAGCCTCAGTGAGTAATCAAGCAAATATATATTTCCGAAACCAATAATCGTGGTATGAATTTTAAGGTTTTAAAACGCAATGAAAATCATTGCAAAAATCTCTTTTGATAGAGGATGGGTGGTTATGGTGGTGGTGGTGGTGATTATTACTTTAAGATAAATTACAAGTAGGTAACCAGCCTCTGTTAACACTATACTCATAAGGAAATTAGAACAGGTCTGACACTTCGAAGAACGAAGTTATCGGCGAAAGAAGGGAAAGGCTATGAAAGGCTTGAAAGCGAATGATACCCTAGGCCTCGCAAACCTAAAACAGTGCAGGTAGGAAGTGGGGGCGGTTTGGCCAAGATAGGTCAGATAGGAAAGGTTAAAGTGAGGAGACTGAAACAAGTAAGTGGAAGCTGGCTCAGATACGAGACCCGGGGTCTCCAACCCACGTTAGAAAGATGAAAGTTCACGAGCCCCCTGTTAGTCCCCTTTCTCAATAGGCAGGGATACCGTGGATGTATTACACCACCCCCACGCACAGGAGGATGTTGGTAGAGTAATACCTGTCTTACGTGTTTTGGAAATGCTTCGGCTGTGAATTTTGAAATTTCTACCATTTCGATGACGAACGGGCAGGTATGGTTTTAGGCGAGGCGTGATTTATCCAGTCGTACATGGAGATATGGCGCTGTCACCAAGGATAAGCACGTATAACATCACACCCTTCCCTTTATAACGTTTAATAGATGGCTTTCCATCTGAGCTCTTCATATTCATACACCTAGAATTCCTTTCTCCAAAGGTTTCCTTGATTTTCCTGTATGCAGCATCTACTTTTCCTAGGACCATACAACCTTCGACATCCTTGCGCTTCTCCTTCAGCCAGTCTTCCTTAGCTACCTTGCACTTTCTTTCCACTTCATTCTTTAATCGCCTGTATTCTTTTCTGCCCTCTTCATTTCTACCATTCTTGTATTTTCGTCGTTCATCAATCAGCTCTAGTATCTCCTGAGGTTATCCACTGATTCTTAGTTGATCTTTCCTTCCTTCCTAATATTTCTTCAGCAGCCCTGCTGATTTCATTTTTCATGACTATCAATCTTCCTCTATTGTGTTTCCTTCAGCCTTTTCATTTAGTCCTTGTGCAACATGTTCCTTGAAACAATCCCTCACACTCTTTTCTTTCAACTTGTCTAGATCCCATCTTTTTGCATTCTTTCCTTTCTTCAGTTCCTTCATCTTCAGATGGCATTTCATGGCGAACAAGTTGTGGTCAGAGTCCACGTCTGCTCCTGGGAAAGTTTTGCAATCCAACACCTGGTTTCTGAATCTCTGACTAATCATAATGAAGTCTATTTGATACCTTCCAGTGTCTTTAGGTCTCGTACACGTATAAAGCCGTCGTTTGTGGTGTTTGAACCAAGTATTGGCAAGGACTAAATTATGATAAGTGCAGAATTCAACCAGCGGACTTCCTCTTTCGTTCCTTTGCCCCAATTCGAATTCACCTACTGTATTACCTACTCTTCCTTGGCCTAACACTGCATTCCAGTCTCCCATCACAATTAGATTCTCGTCACCTTTTACTTATTGTATTATATCTTCTATCTCTTCATATGTTCTTTCAATTTCCTAATCATCCGCTGAGCTAGTAGGCATATAGAACTGCACTATTGTGCTGGACATTGGTTTGGTGTCTATCATGACGACAATAATTATTTCACTATGCTGGTCGTAGTAGCTTACCCGCTGCTCTATTTTCTTATTCATTAACAAACCCACTCCTGCATTTCCTCTGTTTGATTTTGTGTTGATAATTCGGTAGTTGCCTGACCAAGAATCCTGTTCTTCCTACCAATGTACTTCGCTTATACCAACTACATCTAATTTTAGTCTATCCCTTCCGTTTTCAGATTCTCTAACCTACCACAACGATTCAAACTTCTAACATTCCACGCCCCGAATCGCAGAATGTCAGTATCCATCTTCCTGGTTGTTATCATTGTAAAATCCTGCATGCACATGTGTTAGAGAACCAGACGATATGCATGTATTTATTTTTAAAAAATAGTTTTTTTGTGATATTCTGAATATTAAATTTTTCTTCAGTGCACAATAAACGATAAAATGCGTTTTCGAGTAAAGGTTGTGATTAAGATACATGAAGTTTTGAAAAATACATGTTGTTCTATTCACTATACATAGACTATTAGTGGCATGAATGTACTATTCTTCTTTTGCCGAAGCTACGTGACTTCCCTGTACGTTTGCAGATTAACGTATCAAATCTGATAAATATGACCACTACGATTATATCTATCCTAGCAAAATGTGTCTTGGCTCGGGGGGAACTATTTCTACATCGATCAGTTTTGGGACGGACTCTGCTGTACGGAGTGAAAACTGAGTAGACTAAGGATAAGCTATTTTGACCACTGCGGAATATGACAAGAACGTTGCTCTTACTGCGTAATCACAGTCCTTGGAGAGCGTTGAAGATAAGTGGTGGTTTTTGAAGAAGAGCGTGCTGGAGTTGGTACGGGCAGCATTCGGGAGATAGAAAGCACAAGAAAGGATAAAATGAATAACTGAATAATTAATAGACAAGATAGAATAAGTGAACGTTCTAAAATTTGACAAATATGAAGATTGAAGAAGAAATTACGAAGTACTTAGTTATTAAATTAATCGAGGACCAAGAAAAACAAATACGTGTAAAGTAGTAGATGACTTAATCAAGGAAGGTAAAATGGAGAAAGCTTGCAAGGAAGTCAAACTGTTATTCGGAGGTCTCAAAATAATGTGCATTTGCGTAAGGAACAATGACGGTGTGTACAGAAATTGTCGAATAGAAGGTGAAACGATATTCAATAGTTGGATATGCAGAACGTGGAACAAGTGGAAGATGAAGACAGACATGACTGTATACTGTGAGGATAATTTGAGTCGGCTATGCGATCATTACACGATGGAAAGGCATCAATGAGCCACCAGCAGAACACGCAATGTTCAGGAAATAAGGCTCTTGTAGAGTTGTTAAACCTAATGAAATATATATGTGAAACAGGACATCTTTCGTCAGACTACAAACATGTGTTATTGTCTCGCTTCCCAAAAACGAGGGAACAAAAAATGTGATCAGTACAGGACAATAAGCCTTGTGATCTACGCATGCGAACGGCTTACCACAATATTCTGAGTAGGATTAAAAAGAAGATCAGTATGGATTCAGGAGAGGAACGGGAAATCGGGAATAAAATTTAGACATATTAATGTTCTTGAAAAGCAACTGAGGACATATAAGGATACGTACATTACCTTTATCTATTTGGGAAAGCCGAAGTCGACTGGAAGAGTTGTTAGCGAAGTTGTAGAAGGCGAGTGTTAAATACATGGGCAAAACAATATTACAGGAGCTGTACAGATATGTTGAAATGCAATTAATATCAGAAACAAGCCGTCATCAAACAACAAAATGCAACAAGGTGTCTCTCGCCTTATTTACATGGTTACATCCAAACAGCTATTGATTATGTGAAAGAGAATCCGGGAATCATTGGAGGAATAAGGATCAAGGAGGAGCAAGAAACCTGACTGAGATTCGTAGAAGATATCTCTGTGCTGGCTGAAATTGAACAGTAACTGATAGTGGTACTAGAGGAAAACGAAGCCTCAATAAATGAATGGCTTCATCAAAATAAACAAAACCAAGACCGAAATGTTAGTAGGAAGGCGTCATGGCACAGACACCAACAGCAAACCAGGCACGGAGTGGCTGGAGAATGCGGGGGCTTCACATATCTTGGAAGCAGGATAATAACGGAAGTCAGGTCGATGATTACGATTTTAGACTGAATTTGGCAGGCTACGAACTTTATTAAAAAGCGTAACCTCTTCACCTTAATATGCATAGACACTCGCCTCAAAATAAATTTGTGGAATACCGTTGTATGGAACATGCTAATATATTAAAAATAAACTTGAGTACTCGGGGAAACTGTGAGGAAAGGTATTGGGGCCTTTCAAATGTGATGTTATTGGAGGATATTCAGAATTTCCCGAGTGTAAAAAGTGACGAATGAATACCTTCTGCGAAAGGTCTAATTATCGAAGCCGTTCTTGCGGAATATAATTTGTAAGAGAACGTACTGTATGTGCGATTAGGCTATGTTGAAAGGCACGGGGGAATGACAAAGAAAATTTTTGAAGGATTTGTGATGAAAATGAATGTTAGGGGCAGGCCGATGCTGCAGTACGTCGATCACGTCGAAGGGGATACGAATTGTCACTCCTACACAACTCTGAAGAGATCAGCCCAAGAAAGCGGACAGTGGAGAACTGCTTGAACCACCGCAAAACACTTTTAGGATTGACGATTCAACAAGGGCATTCCCTTCACCCAGACCAAAGGTTTCTGACTCTGTACCATCTCTCCTTTCGCCTATCACAGCGTTCCAATCTCCCATGATGGTGAAGTTTCCATTTGCTTCGATTCATCCTAGTAATTGGTTAAGATGGTCGTAATTCGTTCAACATCTTCACCGTCATGTTTAGATGTAGGCATATACACTCACATCATTACAGTATCAACTGGTTTTGTATCAAGTTTGATTAGGATCATTTCAGGTTCCCTATGGGAATCAACATCTATATCATCTGATGGCCAGGCAGGCATCAATTTTTGGTAATGAGACTAAGTCGCACATAGTGCCTTGGCACTGCCGGTGGCTCCAAGGAGCCTACGTAGTGGCCTCCGCGGTATGCAATAGGTATGCGTCTTGGTGGGTGTGCTATTTACCAAATGATGAGCTCAACTTATTACACTGGGGCGAAACGCTGGCAACAAGGAATGAGTTAGCTGGAAAATTTATAATGTCCAGTAACAGAGCATTTATACTATAAATTTACGCATTCGGGAAAAGTATTTCAGGTTCCCTATGGGAATCAACATCTATATCATATGATAATCCTTCCACTGTGCTGCAAAATTCCTGTAACTTTCCTGCCTAGTTGTTCGTTTAGCACTCGTCCCATTTCAGGTTTATTTTAAATGGCACCAGTAAGAATCACTCTGTAATTGCCACTCCAGAATTCACCATTATATGGCACCCCTATCACGTCAACTGGAATCTTTCCATTTCCATGTTTATGTTATCCGGTATGTCATATTGTAGCAAAGCACAAACGTTCCATATTGCTACGGCACTTCATATGTTACACTATATATCGTTTGAAATAAATACTTGAGCAATAACCACCCGAGTGTCCCATAGTGATGCTATTCTGAACATTTCACACACATGTATTTTATATAATTGGACGTATAGTTTTTTGTTTTATCCTGGGTTACCTTATGTGATGGTTTCCCCTTGGCTTCCGCATTCTATGCCGTTTACCATGATATTGGTTCATCCACTTTTAGGGGTGATTTCTCACATTAACGGCAAAGGACCTGGTTCTCCTCTTCCTCAACTACCCTTTAAGAGACTGTCGACACTTGGTAAAGGAGGACACTTTTACTGATGGTCATTCGGCTGGACACAGTTTAACGTCATACCCGGGAATATTAAAAGTAGCAAACAATAATTATTCTAACGCAGGTTCACCGGAAATCATACAAAATGTATAGCATGTACTTATAATATTGCATTACGAGAATAAAATATACAACGTAATCACATAGAAATATAGGAAGAAGATAAATATTTTCAGTACATTAACCCTACGATTTTCAGTAGATTGAGCTGTGTAATATACTTACGACCCATCACACATACAATTTTAGGGCATTTAAATCTCCTCTTGAAGTATCTAACATTCATGGGAAATGATTATGTGACTGCTGCAGCACTTAATGCATCCCATTTGCCAGTACCTTCATCTAGGCATGCATATTTCACCATCTTCTGGTACCGTCAGCGCACGGATGGATTGCGACCATCACGGAGTAATCTGCAACGCTACTTCTAAGATTAATTCAGATTTACCCACTTTTACATTCCTGGAACTTTGAAATTAACATTCATAAATATTTGTTTCTTTGCATTGTGGGAAATCTAAATATTAGTGAAGCTCAAATATTGCGTCTTATTTCTCTACTATTTATTTAAGATTTTTTTTGGAAAATATTCTCTTAACGCCACTCCTTCAAAGAAGCTAAAATAATGAACGTAGGGGGGTAAATCTTTTATTTTGCCGATATTATTTAGGTTAAAAGTAACTTTTTTATTGGATTCCAATTCAGTTTGGTGAACTTAAGGAATGCATCTCCATCCCTGTGATAAAATATTTTTTTTTTCTATTTTTATTATCAATATATCATAGTTTCACCTACTTGGGCAGTGTAGTTTCCAAAGATGGAGGAGCAGTACAGGATGTTTCTCAACGTATACAAAAAGCGAACGGTGCCTTTGTTCGGCTCTATCCGGTATGGAAGAACAACAAAATATCTATCAGGACCAAACTTCGCATTTTCCGAAGTAATGTCAAGGCTGTTCTACTGTATGGGTCCGAGACCTGGAAGGTGACTAAAGTGATTACCTCCAAGTTGCAGACCTTTGTCAACCGCTGTTTAAGGAAGATTTTAAACATCTACTGGCCGGAAGTAATCTCCAATCATGAACTATGGAGAAGGACGGGTGAAACCGAGATGGCCATACAGATAAAGCGGCGGAAATGGAAATGGATAGGGCATACGTTGAGGAAAGGGAATGAAGCCATCGATAGAGAGGCACTGGATTGGAACCCGCAGGGTAAAAGGAGGAGAGGAAGGCCCAAACAAACGTGGCGAAGATCTGTACACATGGAGGCAATGGAAGAAGGCAAGACCTGGAGAGAGGTGAAGAGGTTGGCTGACAAAAAGATCAGATGGAGATGCTTTGTTGATGCCCTATGTTCCACAAGGAACAACAGGAATTAAGTCAGTAAGTCAATATCATTTTTAAACGGATCACATCAAATGTTCATAATCATTATTGGAGTAAAGAATGACACGTACTGTACTGACAACCATGCAAACATTCTCAATTCGTCCTCCTTCAGTTTTATGTCGGCCTATGTGATGAAAGGAATTAAGAAAGAAAGTCAGAAAAATAAATGCCTAATTTCAAAATCATGTATTAACGATGTACGTCTTTAAATTAGTTTAATGACTGTTAGGTGAGAAATGTGTAAGTAGGATGGCGCCCTTCTTCAAAAACATTACCGAGCTCAGAATTGTTTCATCATTCCTGGTACCTTAGGGACTGAGATATTCCCCCATCCATTAGACAGACTAGTGACTCCTTAGATAAAACTTGTTGAACGAAACGGTATTTGATGGCGTGATCTCAATGATCATGAGAATTATGGAAGAAATAAGGTCAAGCTCTTTGAGTCATCTAAAAGGATGCTTTCGGACTGTTAGGAGTTAATGATGTTCTGATAAGGAGAGATAACGAAGAAGTGATGGGAGATTACAGAAACAAGGCAATGTTCGATCAATCACTACTGATCTGCAAACATATCCATTGCAGACTGGCAAAATGTTCTATCATCTTCGAATGAAGATGATTTGATTTCTGGAGTCATTAGTGCAGAAGAAACAGTAAAATGAAGTCTATGGTGGAATGGTACTTCCTGGTTATAATGAGAACCATCAACCTGGCCAAATATAATTTTTTTGACAGTTACAGATGTTCAAAATATTCGTCAACTTCGCCATCAGTTATTGAGAGAGAGGAAGATATGATGAACAAATCACCGGCATTAAATCTGCACATAATTCATGTTACCTTCATGACATACTAGCATAAGGAACCATAAGCCTTTAAGAAGTAGGCTACACAATGGTTTTGTTCCTATCATTGATAGATATGGACTCATCAGTGTGGGTAGAAGATTGGGACATGCAGACTTCTCTTATGATGCTTATAATAATCTACTCTTGCCACAAAACATCATTTTAAAAGCATTAATTCTTATAGATGAACATAGACAATTACTTGGCGCTGTCATATATTTACTAATTTCATGAATAAGTCAAAGGTAACGGATTCCAGCAATATTACACTTTCAGTAAAGTCAATCATTTTTCAGTGCATTCATTGCTACAGTTTAAAGTTAAAAACTTTAGGACAGTTAAAGGGCACTATTCCAGCTTTTATGCTTTAACCAAATCGTCCTTTAAGAAAATAGGATAAGATTATGCAGGACCAATCATGTTGAGTGTTCGTGCACCAGTTAGCAAAACCACATCAAAATGATACATTGCATTCTTTGTTTGTTTTGTGTTCAAGGCAGTTCATCTAGAAGTTGTAACTAGTCTCACAACATAAGTTTATCTTGCAGTGTTGAAGAGATTTATTGCTCGTTAAAGCACACCGTATGAAATTGACTCTTATAATGGAACCAATTTCCAGAGTGAATTAAATGGATTGTTCAAGTTGTTACCATCAAGTGATCTCAACGAGAGGACTCATAAGATATTCTTTCACTTTCACGTGATGGCTCTAACTGGAAGTTTATATCCCCACGTGCTCCTCATTTTGGGGATTTGTGATAATGTACGGTCAAATCTATAAAGCATAATCTCAGAATAATGCCGGGTAACCAAGTTATAAATTATCAACGACTGTATAAATCAGTCACTGAAGAAGAGGCCTGTATGAAGTCAAGCCCCTTGTATGCTATTCCCGACGGCCCTAACTTCCGTGATATTTCCACAAGCCATTTTTTTATCTGCGAACCGTTAACTCTTATATTCTGCTGATGTTACTAATACAAACATGAACCTTCCCAACACATGGAGACAACAACAAAGTTGACTTCGGCACTATTGTATTCGATTGCCTCCAGACAGAGTTTAAGGAAGTATATATGGACATGTTCTGACATACCTCTCAAACCAAACTCGATACACATATGATTTACTATGTGGAAGAATTTTCTATGGGGTTAAAATACCCCTAGAGACTCTAGGGAATGGGACTAATTGTAAAACACGAAAAATGGATAAATATAAAAATAAAAGACAACGACAAATATTAATTTACAGTCCATAGTTCTCGGGATCGCTGGAGTGAATAATGCCACCCCGGATGTCATTGATGTCCATGTTCAGCCACCATCGCCATTGAAATGAGAAGGGTTGAAAATGAAATGTCCATAATGACCGAAATTACGGGTGTGTGTGTTTCTTTAAGCATAGCACTCATACAAAATTGGTGCACATATGATTTACTATCTGAACAAAATACTGTTGGGTAAAACACCCTTAGCACTCCTAGGCGAGGAGGTGAAATATAAAAATAAAAGGAAGTGATTGATATTAATGTCGAATATATTGTTTATCAGGTCGCTGAGTTGAACTGTGTCACCCTGGTTGGTTAAGTCATTCATCAGCTGCAATCAGTATGGAGGTTGAGAAAGGGTGAAAATGAATGTAAAAATTACCGAGGTTTTGAATGTATCTGGGTATGTTCCAGAATAGTTCTCAGCGGAACTTGGTGCACATATGACCTATAATCTGAAAAAAAAAATACTATGGAGAAGAAACATTTTAAACCCAGCTGAGGGTGTGGAATGGGAGGGGATGCCATGTCAACGTAATGAGAAATAACCGATATTAATGTCGAATCCATTGCTTTTAATCGCTGAGACTAATTGTGACGCTCTGGATACCGTTTAAGTCCAGTTTAGCCTCCATTGTGGAGGGGGGAGGGCTGAGAGGGGCATAACAGTAAACAGTATAAAATAACCGAGAGGATTCGTCGTGCTGACCACACTACACCTCGCAATTTTCAGGCCTTCAGGATGAGCAGCGGTCGCTTGGTAGGCCATGGCCCTTCAAGGGCTGTAGTACCATGGGGTTTGGAGCTTTTGTTGAATCCACTGCTTTTAGGGTCGCAAGGTTGATTGGTGACAGTCTCAATGACAGTCGGAATCGTGGACTCCATACCTATAGCTCGACGGATAAATAAATATAGTTATCGCTCATTAAGGACAAAGTTCAGGGGCAAAAGATCCACATGGGTCGACGCCCCGAACAAATAGCATTAAAAAAGGGACAAAGTTTTACTCGAAAATTAAATATTCTAAAACTTGAAATCGAACACATCTAAATAACTCTAAAACTTCACAATAGAACGTAAAATCAATCTCCCCACAATGACTTCACACACAACTAACTGCTAATATATATCTTAAAGGTAAACAGTCCAAAACTATCCGGGCAACGCCGGGTACTACAGCTAGTTGTAGAATATATTTGTCTTCAAAATAAGTTGCAAAGACATGAACGTGGATATTGCTGTCATTCTTTGCGAAATTGGTCCCTATGAGGTTTGTTGTGATAGGCACTTAGTGTATGCAGTGGAAGTACTAGACTGAAAAGTAAAGGAGGTTTCTGGTTTGATATGGAAAAATCTCGATACTCTTTTACCTAGTACGCTATGCGGATACCTAAGCTATTCATGATTTTTACTCTCAACTGCCTTTAGGATAACCAACATGTGCACTGTACTTTCTTACACAATACCTCTCAAATAACATTTAAGTTCCTGTTTAAAATGGTTCTATTTATATTTCATCCATTTCTGTGCCTTATCAGTAAAGTGACCTTTCAGTATATTTCCCATGTTGCTATAAATGCTTCTTATTTACCAGCAGCGGTAACGCTTCTGTAGCAGACTCTTCTCCATCCAATTATTTTCTTCATTTGCCGGATTTATTCTTGTCTTATCTCATAATGAGATTCACCATATCCGGTCTCCCATCATGCAACATTCTGATGTGCATTTGAGATCGCAATATCGGATAAGGTAAAATATGCATAAGCTATTCCGCTACACTTCGATACATACACATCGCCTGAAAAACTTACCAATAATTTCTAAACATTTCCTTTATATCGATAGAGAATATTACTATCACTGAACGAAGATACAGTTCGCAGTTCACTTGTAGCGTCCGCCCTGTGTTGAAAACTGTGTGTCCTAATGACCAGAATGCCGACCACTCAGAAATGGAATCAAGTTCGGCTATGTCTCTATAGTACTCGTAAACCATGAAAACTTTTTAAATCTGTAAGTATAATAAAATACCAAAGACAAAAATGTTACTATTAACTATATTTCGTAGAATTATATACCCGAGTCTTTAGTAGCTAATCTTCCAGTATTGAAATGAAAAAAATCAGGGTCCTCTGTAAAATAAAGTTCAAGATGTTCTGTTCTTGCTTAGTGCTGAATGAGATAATTTAGTGATTGTTTCTGAATGCCCGTTCAGCGTTCTTGTACCAGATCTTGTGGTACCCCGCTTTACGCTTTAAGCTCGCACCAGCTGTTTGTACCTGTGCCATTTGTGGCTTTTCCCTGCCTGTCACCTCTTGATACCTGGGACTTTCTGCACAAGAATGATATTCTTCGCCACATTCTTATATGTACCCGAACCAGGTTAGCTGATTCTTCTGCATCTTTTCACTGATAGAGGGGACTTCAGAAGATTCATTTGCATGCTAATTGTCCTCTTGATCTTTCAGTATGATGCGCTGCATACTCAAGTGTGTGACGTGAAATCTTTTGTCTGTTACTCCCAACAATTGGAACCATACAAGATGGAAGTTCTAATAATGATACTGTATATTATGCCCTTCAAATCACCCCTCATGAAGGTACCTAAATATCTCCGTAAATATGACTGTACGTATTATTATTGCTTCTATTTATAGTATGAACAATACATTAGAAATCTATTCTACGTTAAAATACGGGTGACAAGGATGGCTTAAAGAATTAATAGAGGATGTAATGAAAAGCAGGCGAGGAGCAAGGTGAGAATGATTATACCCATTTCAACGCTTTAAAAATGTGAAACGACATTAGTTTACACAAAACAAAGATTATTGTGTTCTAGTAAGAATTTCTTGAAACGCTATCCTTTTTTGTCACCATCTCGAACATGTAAATACTCATTTTACTCTCAAGCAGTTACTGTACGAGGAAGTAATGCAAAATTACATGCTTATGATCAGCGTAATGTTGCAAAGAGTTGATAATCAGCAAGTTCAGAATACATAAATGGAACGTATCTCATACAAGGATGCTGAGGTAGAAACTGAGAAGGTATGACAGGAACAAATGCGTGCAAAAATGAGAAAAAAAAAACATCACAGCATTATGAACTGAAGGCAACTTATAAACACAAATAGGGCGTATCAAAAATATTTTTAAAGTATTAATAATGTACAGAAGGTATTGTACAAAGATAAAAAAGTAGAGCAAAGGAAATCATTGCAGAATCAAATGATAAATCGAGGGAGATTTCCAATTCTGGCATAAAAACCTCCCATTAGCACTTTTCTATTGTTGTTGTTGACCCTGACTATCATGTTACTTAGTACTTCATAAAACTACCTTCGTATTTCTCATGTACAAATTAAAATGTTGAGTACACTGATATGATTTTCATTCTGTACTCTCTAACCGTTAAAAACCATCCAGATCATTCGTTAATTTACGTACTTACAGAAACTATGTTGAGTGCTATTCGTTTTACTACTGAACAATTCCACCACACACTATACATTTCCCTTTTTAACACCTGTTGAGAACAACTTATAATGTCTTATTTATTTCTCGTTGTTTGCCCTTACCCGAATATGTTTTACCTCTTAACACACCCAGACATATCTTCTTCGCTGACTCAGGCAGTTCGACTGTCTTGATTCTCTAATGCCCCATTAATATTAAAGCTCTCATGCGAATTCTATTTTGTTCGTCAAGTTAGTAGTAGGACTCCGTCACTACCACAGGTCTCCAGCTCGCTTAAGACAATTTGAGAGTGCTCGTTAAATTTTCTGTGAAGTTCTGTGATGCTACGCTGCTTACACAGAGTCCAGTGAGTTTTTCTTCTTTAACTGTTTGGGGACCCTCACTGGACTGTATAGTCCTTGCCATATGAGCACACGGAAAGCCACGACTCAGAATATGCCCAATAGCAAGTGGAAATTCGACTCGCAAGTTCCCTTACAAGGACACTCAGCCGCTGCCTATGATTCACGATATTGGACGTTGCTCCGGTAACCTCCACCATGAACCATAGTATTATTACAAGCAATTGTACCCGTGCTTCGATACGGTATTCTACATTGTATACGGAGTTCTACTTAAGTTACTGCACATACAGTGATTAATACTGTATTAAATTGCGTGTCTCTTAGCGCTGTCTGAGAAACAAACCATAAATCATCTCTGATATAAGGTACTCGTTGGGGAAATTTAGATGCTAAAAGCAGGCCACATTTCCTCTTGCCATTCCTAATCGAATTCGCGAGTTTCCACATAAACGGCAGGCTCATTTGCCATCTGCAATTCACAATAAAGATGGACAGTTTTCATTATAATCCCAGGCCCCCTTTCCTAAAGCCAGTCACAATGGAGTTGGAAATATTTGATTATAACAGGCAAATGCTGCGCAATCTAATGTAAAATGAATACGACAATAAGAATGGGAAACATTTCAGATATTTTCCGAAGCCTAAAAGTAATACATTTGTACAAACTGGAATTTTCACTCAAAGGAAAGAGCGTCGAGTGACCACGCGATGCTTCACATATAGTCGACGGATTTTACAGAAAATCATTCGTATAACAGAAAATGGTAAAATTCCATTATTTTCAGTGATCCTTAAATCATATGTTTATCTAAACCTTCCCGTGGATAAGTATACTCTATATATGAAGTTTGTTCGAGATAATCTGTGGATTGTTTCTAAAAGGGCCAATGTCATGATTTATCAAAACGGGTTTGATTGGTGTATGTCATACAGTTTCAATTGCTCACCATAATGTTAAAACGGCCAATGTCTGAGCCACATAAAGATGAGAGGATACTGGGGTTTAAGATGTAAGACCCAAAGTGTTTTAGCAAGTTTCTCATTAGCCAAAAATGGCCAGTCTTGACACTGGCCCTCTTTCTTATTTTGCATTTCTTTTAAGAAGGGCCAATGTCGACATTGGCCAATTTTTGCCGACAGACGGTTTCAACAATTGAAACAGTGCTGTGACATTGGACTTAAATCTGGCGGGAATACTCAATAATAAGAGTTGTTCCTTCAACAATTCTTCTAACCATTTAGTGTACTGTCTTCGAGTAATCTAGATACTCTTGTTGGGTGCAAACATCATGTTTCACAGAGGCTGGATAATAGTATCTTTGTGTCAGACGACAGGCTTCAACGTCAATGGTAAGTAAATCTTTTCTTAACAATAACCACAAATCTCTTGACTTACACGTACGATACAGATAATGTTAACGTTGTAAGGTTGAAGTGGAACGACAGGAACATTTAGATTTAGCCCAACATGCTTACGATCAGAAGTAAAGTGATCAAAAGAAAGCTGAGCAGAATTCCAATGTTGTAACCCTGGCGTTTGATTTGCTGAAATATCTACCCAATCGTTTTGTACGTTGTGGTGTGGCATTTTACAAAAGACAACTTTGGACCTTCAGTTTGACCATGTGTGTAAAGGGACTTAAGGAATGTTCTTTAGTATGTTACATTTGGAATGAAGCAGTGGCAGGAAGAGGTGGCCAAGAAATAGCTTTTTGTCTATATGATTATTTGCTGAAACTGACCGACGAAATTGTTGAGTTACACCTGTATAGCGATTCATGTACAGGACAAAACAGAAATAATGTATTTTTTGCCGTCATGTTTCTGAGAGTAATAGAAGAATTCATGGTTCATGAAAGACATTGAAATCAACCAAGTTTCTTTAAGTTGGACATACTCAGTTGGTGGAAGCTGATTCAATTCATGCAGCCATTGAGAAAACAAAGGAAACAACAAATGTGGAAGTAGAACTGCCAAGAGACTGGGCCAAATTATTAAACATGGTTCCCTGAAAGCCATCCATAATTGTAATAGAGCGGGAAAAGAAGTACTTTTACAGCTTTAAATATTTTATGAGAAGTAATTATCTGCACAAAGAATTAACACAGAAGGGAATCCTGTTGTTGGTAAAAAGATAAAGTGGATGAAGTATCACTTAGATATGCCAGAAATTGTCTCCTACAAAACGCAGTTACTCCTCAGAAGAATCATTCAAGATGATAGATATGAACAGAATGAAAACAAGCCTTTTGTCGATGCCGAAACTCGCATCTATTAAACTACTTAAGGGATTTCCTTCACTAACATCAACATTAGCAATCGACTATTCTGCATGCAGTTCATCAATAACATGAGAGCCAATCCACAGTCAGGGAAAAGAGAGGAACTGTTATTTTACTAAGAGGAGGATGAGGATGTTGATGAAACGACTGATATATGCTTTCATTTCGCCTTTTACAACATCAGCCATAGTTTATGCAAATTTTTTGTGTGATACTAAGAAATATGAATAAACAGTTTTCCCCCTGATATCGAGACTAAGCAGTGTTTTTATGATTTACGATGACAAAATGCGATTTTTTGAAGATGTAAGAGTTGCTATAAGTTATTATTGATGAATGAATAAATAATTTAATTAATGAGTATAAGGAAATATTTATCATTAAATTACCTGTTTCTGATTATTCAGTGCACCTGACCCAGAATTGCAAAGGGCCAATTTCAAATAATTTAAGAGCGTTCATGATATTAAAAAGGGCCAATGTCTTCTTAAGTACTTTTAATTTTGAAGATGAAAATCGTAGGAATTATGTATTTGAAAATAAGCTTTAGGTAAGTTGATTTACAATAATGATAGCATCAAGTTGCCCCTAATAAATTGTTGACATTTATCACAAAATGACAGATAATATTCAAAAGCTTATAACTTAAAAGTAAGATTTTTGACATTGGCCCTTTTAGAACCAAGCCACAGATATATCCAGCCGTTCCGCCGTGATGGTGGAACAGACGGCCAAATTGACAGACGGACAAAAACACGCGATATTTAAAAACCACTGATACAGTCTGGAGTTGACCTAAATCGGAAAAATCACTGAAAAATTGGAGACACAAACGAAATGACAGACAGCGGAGCCCCTACAAATTTATTTATATAGATAAGCATAGGTTCTTTTATAAAGACCTCCATTTGGAGAAGTATTGCTTTTAAACGGTAGTTCATATTAACAAACGGATTCCGGAATCAGACGCCTCTGTTAGTGTTCTACATGGTTGGCCTTAAAATGGCAGATTCCCTTATCTCCTATATTTGTGGGTTGTACTGAGTTAGAAAAATTAAATAGCGTGAACGTTCGGTACATTTTTCACACATTACTTTATTTTTCTGACACTAGTGTGGTAGATGGAATCATACAATTTGGTTAACATATGACATATGGCATATGACATATGACATATGTCAATGTGCGTACAGAATTTGATGATTTTATTTTTCCTATAAGTGTGTCAAACTATAAGATATAGTGTTAAAAGTACAAAATTAACTTAAAATTGAGAAATGCAGCTCTATATATTTTACAAGCGATAGAGATACGACAATATGTCATAGAATCAAAGTTGTAGATCCCTCTAAATTGAACGGCGATTGTGCTTTTTCTCTTGTAACACGACTTATACCCCGAGACGAATGTCTGGACCTTCACTGAAATTGGCTCCATATTTCGACGTCTTCCGGGGCCCATAATTTATACATTTGAACAGCTTGGAATTTTTCCTCAAAGGAAAGAGTGTCCAGTTTATGGATTAGCACTCGCGTACATACAGAGTAATTAAGGAAGAAAATATTACAGTTGAGAAAGTTGAAATTACAACTGAGGACAGCCGGTTAGAACAAATATGTAAATACCAAGTGGATGTATTTTTAAACACATTGCTGACCGGATGCTTGAGCTTGTCACATACCCTGTGGACAGGACATTTTTCTACTAAGCATACTAGGGTGCACTTGATTATAAAAACGTAAATAAATATTTAACCAGTCAATATTTTATCTTTAAAGTTGGTATGGGTACTCTCCAATGCCCCTAGTAATAGTGGATCTGCCTTTACAAAACCATATTCAGCGTCAATTCCTAACACATAATTAATGTTTACATCGTTGTCGTCGTCAGAATCACTTCAAAAAATTAGTACACTAGGTAAATTACGGTCTGTAGAGGCTTGGATATCACTTCCGCTATCACTCTTACATTCAGTTTCCACTAATTCATTAGACTATTTCCAATTGAACGATCATCGGCATATAATTCTTCTAAAATATCTTCGTAAGCTAACACCGTATTCCGCGGGCGCTCCATCTTGTCATTGACTGAACCGGCAGAAAGAAAGTCGACGTTTCGAAACTAAATCAAAGAATAAAAGAGGCCGTGAATAAAAGAAAAGTGGCAGATATACATCTACGATTTATTCTACTCAATGTGCGCGTCCGAAATAGTTCAAGATATGGTCAAGAGATGTCACAGAAAGACCGAAACAATGTCGTGAATAAAACCGAGATTTCGCGGGGCCCGTCACCCACCGCTGGCGAGCGTACTACGAGATTTGTCGGGGCCCGTCACCCATGTGTTAAAACGATATGTCCTTCAGTAAATGGTGGTGATATGAGTTACGGGTATAAGAAGGCAGTAACAGAGGAGAAATTTAGGTGAAGGGATTCTTAGGTAAATAGATAATATGATGACTTCTGTTGCTATTACATTAGCCTATAGAGGCAACACAGAGGCAAGAAATTAAATCGAAAAACTGAAGGAGAAGAGAAATACATTAAAATATATAGAAAATGCCAGAAACACCTTACAGTGTGAAATCGTGGTCTACACTCCGCGGTACGATTCAAATATTGATAATCCCTTTAGAGCTATTGAAGATGATTGTAACCTTCAACGGTATTCTGCAAATATTCCACAAAATGGCAGCATGACGCCCCTTTTGCCCTCAACGCAAGGAACAACTACGAGTTTACTGGAACGATGACGAAAATGGCATTAGCCTATGTTAATTCATTGCTGGCAAGCAGCTAGAGACGTTGCCATGGTAACCGGTAGCTTCGTTGTCGGTCTGTCGACCACTCAATGCAGAGCATGAAACCCGCAGAGAGCAGTAATTTTCTCCGTCATTTGAAGAGTAAGCGAAATTACGCTAATAACGAAAATTGTTCAAAATGATGAATTGTTTAACGTGTAGTCAACATATTTTTTTAAACAATCAGTAGTATAAGAGAAAATGGAAGAAAACTGTTGAGGATTCCCTATAAGCCCACATTATGTTCAGTGATTCTTAAATCTTATGGATATCCAAATCTTCCCCTGGATGTGTATGCTCTATGTATGAAGCTTTATCGAGATATATCCAGCCGTTTTTCCGTGATGGTGGAGCAGACGGACAAAGAGACACGAAAGCTAAAAGCCACTGATACGGTCTGGAGTTGACCTAAATCGGATACATATCTGAAAAATTGGCAAAATAAACTAAATTAAAGACAGTAGAACCCTACAACTTTATTTGTATAGATAAAAGTGGGAATCTTTATAACGGCAGACTTTCATTTCGAAGGTCCTATCAATAAACTGATTTCACCATCAGACACCTCTCTTAGTGTTCTACATTGTTGACTCTATGACATTTTCTACTACCTCCTATATTTATGGGTTACATTGATTTATAAACATCAAATAGCTCGAAATTTGGGTACAGTTTTCACACATTATTTTTCGGATCTTATGTGACAGCAGGAATCCTACAATTTAGGTAACATATGACCACTGGTCGTCTCAATGTGCGACCGAATTTGATAGTTCTATCTTTCCTATAAGTGTACCAAGCGATAAGATATACGTGTAAAAATTACAAAATTAACTTAAAGTTGAGAAATGCAGCTCTATCTAACTTACAAGGAATAAAGATACGGCAATAGGTCATAGGAACAAAGTTGTAGATCCCTCCAAATTGAACGGCGATTGTGCTTTCTGTTTTGTGATACGACTTACCGTTTAGTTACAGGTGACGTCATGCTATGTCCTCAGTGTATCAGGAGTATTCGTGTGTGGCCGGCATCTTTCCTGGGGTGCCCTAGCACAGCCCTCCCCAGGTAAGTCCCATAAGAGCCCATGTATAGCGGCCATCTTGCGCACTTTGCCACCTCTCCTCTTTTCTCACTACTATTAATTTTCTTTTTGGTTTTCGATGCCCTATGACAGAGTGACTAAATAGTATTTTGGTCACGTTCAGCAACCTCAAGAGTTTGAGGAAGAAAAATGTATATACAAAAATTATATGTATGACGGCACAACATCTCCAAAATGAGTTTTAGTGCCAGGAACTTAGAGAGTTAAATATAATAGAAAAATGTGTTTATTTAGTCGTATGGTGATTTCAAACTATATAAAAGTGACACAAGACAAAATTACACTTTAAAGTCCGATCTTTCGAGCCGCTTAATTAAATTTGGAGAGAGACTGAACAAGTCATCAGGATATCAAGAGTGTGGATGAAGAGGGCATCGTCGAACGAGATGCTTAATCGTCTGTTATTCTAAACTGCATTCACACATTGGTGAGCTGATCCATCCCTATTTGTACAATAAGTAGTTACAGCAGCTATGCTCAGTCATTAGTCTGCTGGTACGACACCAATGGCACATTGGTAGGTGGAAACCTTTTTGACTTCTTATGGGATCAAGGCGGTGGACATTTGTTCCCTATGTTTTTAATGATCACTCCTTCCTTCTACTATCATTTAAATTAAATCTGTCCACAATAAGCTTCCCTGCGATGACACTTGCTCATCGTCTAGATCACAGTCGTTACTGTGGCGGATGGCAGAGTCCCTGATGCAGTGGTTTAGAAGGCGAGGCGATGACTTTTTAGCCTCCCTCAGAACAGCCTGCTTCCCCCTAAGATGTGGGGGACGGATGTCACGTAACACAGGTAACCAGTAACATAGAGTTGATTTTACAGTCCCAGTTATGCAACGCATTGTGCCGTTTTGTTTTGTGTCTACTTACAGTACATGTATACTTTCTAACCAAAATGAAATAAAAGTAACCACTATTGAAGTACGTAGATCGCAGATCTTGTCAAATGACTCTGGAATCAATCCAGCTCTGGGCAACTATGGTACATTCTGCACTCGGCTATCGAACTAATGATGTTATTGCATTTTACATTCTGTCCTATGAACTACACCCACTCTACGTTGTACTGTCGAACTAATGAAGTTACCGCATCTCCTATTATAACCGTTGTACTTCAGCTTAAACTCAGTCAGTTTCATGACGCTGTGGGAGAATTACGCTCAGCTAAGCGAAGCTAAGTATTTTCTCATTTAAAGTAAGTTGTTAGTTACGAACTCTCTACTGCGCATGCGCATTTTTAGAATTAATTATCTCTCTCTTTGAAGAGTGAAGATCTTTTATATCCTCTCTGAATGCCTCCCTTAACTCACTTGGTGAAATGTATACCGTATTTGGAAATAAATCTACATTCCGAATGAATGCGGGTTCTCGTTATTGCGAGAAAAGATTGTTAGTGTCAAAATAAAATTCAGTACATGATCTACTTCATGGTAAGGGTAAAGGAAATAGCCAGTATACATGTCTTGATAAAGAACAGTGCTTTATTTAGGAATCACTCTTTTACTTTTTAAAATAATCACCAAAGTTTAGCTTCTATTTCCCATGACGATGGGAAGTGGTCTCCTGGTCGTGGAACACCAATAATTGATTCTTCGTTCAACACGTGCTATCCTGCACAATTTCGTAAATGCCAATAAAGAACACATCTGAGTTTGATGAACTATCACCCTCTCTCTTTGTTTTTCAGGGTATTTGAACCCTTTGAAATTTCACGCCACTACCTCCGCACCTGCCGCGCAGACGTTACTAACTTTCTGTTTATACAGTTAGAAATCTGATTAATTTTCGGATCCCCGGACGATTTGGCCGTGTGGTTGGGACCGCGCAGCTGGGAGCTTGCATCCGGGAGATAGTGGGTTCGAACCCCACTGTCGGCAGCTCTGAAAATGGTTTTCCGTAGTTTCCCATTTTCACAACAAGCAAATGCTGGGGCTGTAGCTTAATTAATGCCACAGCAGCTTCTTTTCCATTCCTAGGCCTATCGTATCCCATCGTCGCCATAAGACCTATCTGTGTCGGTGCGACGTAAAGCAACTTGTAAAAAAAAAAAAAATCGGATCTCCTTCTTTGATCACTCCCTGAGTAATGAACAAGCTGTGCTAAGCTTCTTTTTTTGACTTATTCACCGGTGCAAAGTCCGTCGGTGTGACTAAGAACAGTATATCGACTCCTATGAAGCAATACCTCGTATCTCACAATGCTCTTCCTGTCCATTATTTTCCTTAAGACTGGTCACACCTCCCTGCCCCATATGGATATGTAGTCCATGAGAACAATTTCCGTTGTGCTCATCTATGCATACCGGTCTATAAAGAAAAATGAACTTATATACAGTATACTGTAGGTGTGCGTAAATAAGTCATGCAAACATACATCCCTACAGTACTTTATCGTAAGGTTCATTACACGTAAAGAAAATGAACACAACGAAAATTGTTCCGAAAATGTGCATATCCACAAGTGGCTGTGAGGTGTGACCTGTCTTGATCGATAGGAAGGGCATTTCTAGATACGAGGTCGACAATAACTTATGCTGAAGCAGAGTCGACTTACTGTGTCTCCTTGTTTAGCTCCTTTACTAGCCTTGACACGCGGATTCCCATTCTGTAATGAGATTACAAATAAAGAATGTATGGTGGCCTCTGTGGCTCAAGCGCCAGAGCGTCAGCCTCTCACCCCTGGATACCGTGATTCAAATCCCGGTCACTCCATGTGATAATTTTGCTGGACAAAGCCGAGGCAGGACAGGTTTTTTTCCGGGTACTCTGGTTTCCCCTGTCTTCTTTCATTTCAGCAACTCTCTCAAATATCACTTCATTTCATCTGTCTGTCATTATACATTGCCCCAGAGGAGTGCGAAAGGCTTCGGCAGCCGGCACGATTTCTATCCTCGCCTCAAGATGGAGGCTTTATGCATTCCATCCCTGACCCGGTCACAGACTGGAAAACAAGTTGTAGGTTTCAAAGAATATATTCTCATACTTTCTTTATATTTTATTTACCTAAAATTCGTAAGTCATACCCCTACGATGTTTTCAAAATTGAGCTGTTTGCCAGAAGTCCTAGAACTGTCAATTTTTTTCTGCAATATATCTTTATGGTTTTCGATTATGCCTAGGGATCTGAATTTTATTCAGCAGTTCTTTTACGTGTCATAAATCTACTTCACGAGGCTGAAGTATTTGAGTACGTTCAAATACCACCGAACTGAGCTAGAACCGAACCTGCCAAGATGGGCTCAGGCATATAATTGAGATGTATGTGGTCATTCTACTACTTCTCATCATAACACGTCATTTCCTTAGAAATATACATCTCATGCAGTTTTACTGAAAAACAGCTGGAGGTCTTTCAAGATTATATAAACGACCTTGCCACATATTCTAAAGAGATTGAAGATTAGAGCATATGACTATATTGCGCAGTTCAGTATCCATAAAAAAATCCTCATGGAAGGAGGTTCACTCCACTAGATTAAAAAGTGAATTGTGTCATTTACCTCACTTTAAGAGCTCATAGTCTCACTGCAGTAAGACTGTTGAACGTGTGGATGAAAGTGCGTGGCGTGTTGGAGCGCTTTGCGTGTGTGAAGGCTGCAGACAATAAACCATGCTACATATATGTCATCCGTCTTTATTCTTTAGAGGGACTGCACAGGTTTATCACGAGAACACGCGAGCTGCCCCTTTTCTCTTGCGAATGAAATCTGAAGCGCAAACTCCATATCTACCGAGTATTATGCTAATCTTAACAGGGCAGCATTCGCGATAAGCAAAAGTAATTATTCTACGGAATTTAGTATCCTACGTATTTTTAAACGCCTTGTTGTTGATTCATCGTAAACGATAGGAACATCCATGGTTATCATTGACATGCTTTTATTCAATATGCCAAGCTATGTTGTAGTGTTTGGCTGTCTAAACCAAAGTTCGTAGGTTCGATACCATCTCAGTCCATGTGTACTTGAACTTTATCCGATACACCAGTCTCGTGTCGGTGTATTTTATTAGTACTTAAAGGAACTCCTGAGTGACAAGAACTTCCTGTTCCTGGGACGTCAATGAAAATCATATCCAGTAGAAACTGCATTTCATATCATAGAAAAGATTCTGCGCAATAAAATGCAATATTTTCATCCAGTTGGGGAATTCTCATGTGTGTGACAAGTGTGTTTTGTTACCATTGATTCTGTCTTCAGGACGGTTGTTTATCACTGACGGTGAAATTGTAGTAAATATGTGACAATGCCTGCCACTGCTCTCAGAACATTGCTTAAGCTTTTTCAGCATTTTCCTGTGTATTGATATTAAGTGGCTAGAAGCCTTTGAGATGTGGTGTTGGCGTCGGCTGCAACGGATAAGTTAGGTGGAGAAGAAGTGTTGACAAGAAACAGGTGTTGAGTCCGAATAGGAGGAGACAACTTTCTTGGATAGGACACAGGTTTCAACATAGGAATGTGTTGATAGATATTTTGGATGTTCAAATACTAGAGAAATGTCCTCCTGGAAGACCAAGAAAGACATTCATAATGACATTTCTTGTGAACTCAGGATGCAGGAGCTCTGCAGACCCCAAACGTACTGCACAGGACTGACCCAGTTGGAGAAGACTCATCGCAGCTGCGAGCCAGTCATTAGACTGGATTACTCAAAGAAGAAGATGCAACTTCAACCACTCCCCTACCCTGCACTGTCCTTGGGTCGTGTTGTTAAATAAATTGTAAAGGAGTGTAATTATGATATCGCTAAACAATACAGGTGTCCAAATGTGAGTAGTTAACACAGAAACAATAATATATCGTCGTTGCCGGGACAAAACCTCCTATGTGATAATATATATTTGGAGATATACTGACCCGCAGCACATATATTATGAAGAGCGAGAATGCCTTGACAACATTCACACTATTGCACCTTAGATGACAGAACCTTACCGGCCAAAGTTCTAAGCTAAAATATTTCCCATAGGAGGTTTTTCTCGTCAGCGACAATATCTTATTCTCAAAATATGCCTTCTTGCAGCGATGCAGAATAAAAATTTGCGCGTGCTATTTGAAGACAAAATGTTCAACCACGTCCTACAGGCAGCACTGGGAACAATTAGGAATACTTCTTGCCACTTTCACAACAATGGCTAGTGACCGTGTAGTAGACCAAGACAACGTTGGCAGGTTTCCATAAATATGGATGTGACGTATCGCTCATTGTCGGAAAAATCGAGCAATGAGCTGATCCATGATCCTGCACCTGATAGAGAAAGCAAAAAGGAAGGTGTGTTTTAGGTTCGTAACGGTTAAGAAGTTTCATTCATAGTGAATATGTCTAGAAAGTTCACCTACTTTACGGGCCAGCCTTCTCAGTTTCTTGTAAATAAGCAGTTATTATTATTATTATTATTATTATTATTATTATTATTATTATTATTATTATTATTATTATTATTATTATTATTATTATTATTTCTTCGTTAGAGTCTCTGTGGCTCAGGCCTCTCATCGCTAGGTTCCGTGGTTCAAATCCCGGTAACTCCATGTGTGATTTGTGCTGGACAAAGCGGAGGTAGGACAGGTTTTTCTCCGGGTACTCCGGTTTTCCCTGTCATACTTCATCCCAGCAACACTCTCCAATATCATTTCATCTGTCAGTCATTAGTTATTGCCACAGAGGAGTGCGACAGGCTTCGGCATCCGGCACAATTCCTATCCTCGCCACTAGTTGGGGCTTTATTCATTCCATTCCTAATCCTATCGAATGACTGAAAACAGGCTGTGGATTTTCATTTCTTTCTTATGCCTGATTAAGGAGCGTATTGAACGTATTTATCTGATATACTTGACTTTCCCTTCTCCCAAAATCTCTTCATCAGATTTTGTCGGTGGTAGTGATTGGGTGGTGTGCAAAGCAGTGATTGTCGACTAATTTTCAGAAAACATGGATCTGCTGAACAGAATGCCAAATTTTGACACCTATATCCTGAAGATCTTCCCCAACTTCGAGCAGCCAATTGTTGTTTTTTTACTTTCATTGATAGGGAACGGTTCAGAATAATTTTTTGGTCAATTTCTGATTGCTCATTCTGAGTATATGTCCGTAAAATTTTAGACACTCTTTCTTAAAGGTGTCTGAGATTTACACTGCGCGTTGGTTCACGCCATGCGATTTTCTTATCGGCCAGATTCCCCCTGTACAGACTGGTCCAGCCTTACTGCACCGTACTGTTTGCATGTTTGCATGACTTATTTACCCACTTCTGAAGTATGATGTATTTAAGGACTATTTTCCTTTACACACGTGTATAGGAGTATGAACTCAAAGAAAATTATTCTGATGGTCTGCTCATCAATATATGGCTGGGAGCGTGACCAGTCTTAATGGAATAATGGATAAAGAAGAACATTGTCACATTCGAAGTATTGTCACACCAGCGACGATATAAAAATATAGTCATGATAAACTACAAAGAGAAATCTGCATTAATAATGCAACTTAATTAATTGATCTAGTAGTGCAACTTAAAATCTTAAGAAACGATATACCCATATACTCACACGATTACGCAACATTCACTCAGGCAGTCCTACAGTTTAAGACATAATTTAGGCAAGTATATCTAACGGTCTTCTAATTCGTAGATATTTCCTTATTCACATACAGTACCAGAGTCTGCCACACGACACTTGTAATGACGGTTGAATAGTAGCTTTGTTGTTGGGAATGGCACTGGTATTGGAATTGGAACGTGCATTACGGCCATTGAAGGGGGAAAGTGAATTAAACAAAGGAGAAAGGTAGTGGGGTTGTGATTCGTTCAACAGTATACAAACTAGAGTAGCTGTTTGTAACTTACGCACTTCATCGAATTTTAACCAGCCTTGGTTTTCAAAATAGAGTGTTATCTGAGCAGAGTGATTTAATTAAAAAAAATTAATATTATACATAAATTTAAGACTTTTTCCTGCAGCTTACTGGTCTGTTCAACAGTCGCATCAATAAGTAGTCTACAACATCAAAGTAATTAAATAATGGGAATACGAGTGTCTGAACGAATCTTTTAATTTAGTGAGAGAGGATGGTTGATATTTTGGAGGATGAAGTGAAGCATTCACTGAATATACTCGTTGTTTATTAATTCCAATATAGATTTTCAGTCAAAATGATAACCAGATAATTTTACTGCGTTTGAGAGAGTAATGTTAACACCATTTAATCTTTGATGTAAGTTATGAGACGAGGTTGCCCAAGAATTGCTGCTTGCGTTTTATTCGGATTAGTAATGAGCAAATATTTGCCGGCATATTGTGTTAAATTCTTGATATCGTCATTAACTTGGTTTAATGCAAAATTTACATTTTCAACTGGGTAATATTGTATGACAGCATGTTGTTGATGTTGATAATCGAGGCAAAGTTCCATCTATGTTTGGAATATTTCGGAAAGGCTCGGTTATGGTTGGTTCCTGCTTTTTATAAATGCACATTTGTATGAATTAATCGACCTAAGTATGCACAAAATATACAAACACTCCTAGCTTTATGTCTGAAAGGAAGCTTACGCGAAGATACGAAATAGGACACGGTCTATCTAATGAATCATCCTCTAATTAGACTACGTACAATAGCAAGCTTTTAGTTAGATATTCCATTACTGCCTCAATTAATTCATTAATTATTAACAACAACGAGAATACCAATGGCTTATTATCGTCAGGATAACAGTTCTCATATTGAGAATACTTTATTCAAGAGAATTTGGTCTCTTCCGTAGTTATCATTGGGTACAAAACTACTTCTATTTGACTTTACGACAGATTATATGATGAATTTACGAAGATATCATTATTCATATGAAATTCGTAGGTCTTAGCTATTAATATTTATTGAGAATAATTTATCATCCGTTCGGCTCCATGGCTAAATGGTTAGAGTGCAGGCCTTTGATGACAGGGGACTCGGGCTCGATTCCCAGCCAGGGTGGGAAATTTTAACTATCATTGGTTAATTTCCCTAGCAAGGGGGCTGGGTGTATGTGCCGTCTTCATAATCATTTCATCCTCATCACGACGCGCAGGTCGCCTACGGGAGTCAAATCAAAAACCTGCACCTGGCGACCCGAACATATACTCGGACACTCCCGGCACTAAAAGATGTAATGATATCAACCACATAGGCTGCACATTAACACCAGTGTACTCGTAAGATGGAAGTCGGGAGATGCTGGTTTTAACCCCCTACTTTGGCAGTGGGTGGTTTTCTGTGCCAAGTTATTATCATCGAAAAGAAAGAAAATATATTCAATTATTGGAACTCATTTGAAGTAAAGTAACAAGGCGTATAATTTATATGAACTGTACTGTTAAATCATCAGGCTAAAGGATTAAAAGTTACAAGACCTGTCGCCGGTTAAATAATATGATATGCTGTATTAAAGATACACTAAATTTATCTACACTTAAATGATAGATTATGAATTAATTAATATGTTGTTTCGAATATAAAATATAAAATATTACTGTGTTTCACAATATCTGATCAAAGAGTTTATACCTGCCAACAAGAATGTATGCTGACATATACATATTAAAAAGAGTTCACCAGAAACAGCTTTGCCAAGTCCGTTCGTTCTAATAAATCGATAAGCTTCAATTTTGTTTAATTCTCTCCGGAATTAACCGCCGGTGAATCATAAGACACGGATAGGTCTCTAAGTTTAGTCAACATCGAGGAATCATAAAATCAAATCGTTAAATGATCACTCCAATAATTAGAGGAGAAGGCTTATACAAACCCGAAAGTTACTCTTTACTTACCAGGTTGGTAGGAGATTAAAACTTTCATTAATATTCTGATATATGTGATTTTCATTCTTTGTAATGTCATTGCATGCAGCCATGTTTGATTACTACCTGTCAAGGAAGAGAGTATATACTTCCTCTGGTAACGGAAGAATACCATTCCCAAATTAGATAATCCTTGATTCTCTAGCCTTTCCCAGCTTCCAAATGTATTAAACAGCTGTCTTTATAATTTGCATCCTGCTATGAGAAAAAAAATTCTACGTACAAACAGGTTCCATTATGACATTCGTCATAGACATTACTGTATATAGGAACACCTATCGAAGGATAACCTAGGTTATCTAAGAAAATTCTCTGCCGGACAAGAAACGCTCCTTCGAGACTTACCTATGAGCTCACAAGACAACCGTTCTATATAGAAGAACTGCGATTAAAAATACCACTGCCTTCTACGACACAGTACCAAGTTTTACACCAAGAATTGAAGGTAAAAGAGCGAATATTGTATAGACTTTTCCTAACGGACGAGATGATGACGTCAGAATGGATGAATTCTGATTGCAAACTCCGGCATTCCGTAATGCGCTTCTTATCAAATGTTCATAAAACAATACAAAATGCAGGAAAAACAATATGAGTACGACAGGCATATTAAAATGAGTTATTTGATCTATTTACAACGAATGCTGCGAAGCAACACGTGTTACCTAGTGAAAATAAGTACATTTTAAATCAAATTCTGTATTATAACATTTGAAAGATATAATAATGAATAATTGGTAGGCCGTTTCGTATAGGTATAATCCTAACTATATTTCTAAACTTCACACTATCTGATCAAAAATGTATACTTGCCGTGAAGAATATATCGTCGTTGCCGGGACAAAACCTCCTATGTGATAATATTTTTGGAGATATGCTGACCCGCAGCACATACATTATGAAGAGCGAGAATGCCTTGACAATATTCACACAATTTTGCACCTTAGATGACAGAACCTTACCGGCCAAAGTTCTCAGCTAAAATATTTCACATAGGAGGTTTTGACACGGCAGCGACGATATGCTGGGGTAGAATATAATTCCATTTAAAAACAATTTCAACATTAGAACAAAAAATGGGGCGAATTATTGGAATTGTAAAATATGTGTACTAATTCCATTTCAACAACCAAAAGGAAAACATTATCAATTTCTGAAGTTCAGTTCATTACATCAAACTTAACAACATGAATATTTAGTAGATGGTTCATGGTGTGGGTTACTGTAGTCACGTCCTAGTTCGTGAACCATGGACAACGGCTGAGTGGCCCAGTAAGTGGTCCTGAGAGTCAGGATACCAGTTGTTACGGAATGGGAGTGGGCATCTCGGATAGATTCTGAGTCATGGCCCTCCTTGTGCTCAGGCGGCTAGGACTATACAATCCACCGGTGGTCCATAACCAGTTAGAGGAGAGATCCTCACTTGGAATATGTGTATATACTGTAGGGTAGCATCCTGCTTCATGAATATACCGAGCTCAGAACATTTTAAGGAAGCCTCGGACCTATGGGAGTAACGGAGTCCCACTCCCATTTGACGGGCGAGGGACTCCTTGGAAACAACTTGGCGAACGATATGGAATTCGATGGGGAGCTATCAATATTAATGGGGCTTATGGAAGAAAGAAAGTGGAACTTGCTGAGTCAGCAAAGAGGATTCATCTGGATGTACTAGGAGTAAGTGATATTCGGGTAAGGGGAGATAACGAGGATGAGACAGAAGTGTACTTGACGGGTATTAGAAAGGGGAGGGCAGAGTATAGGGTAGGGCTATTTATCAGGAATACAATTGCACACATCATAATTTCTGTTAGGCACGTAAATGAGCGAATGATGTGGGTAGATTTGTCAGTTGGAGGAATTAGGACGAGAATTGTCTCAGTGTATTCACCATGTGAGGATGCAGATGAGGATGAAGTTGACAAGTTTTATGAAGCATTGAGTGACATCGTGGTCAGGGTCAACAGCAAGGATAGAATAGTGCTAATGGGGGTTTTCAATGCGAGAGTTGGAAATAGAATTGAAGGATACGAAAGAGTGATTGGTAAATGTTACGGAGTTTTCCGTGGTAGGTAGAGGTGAAAGAAGGTGCGGGTGTGAATAGGTCTCCAGCTACGAAAGCAAAATTAATTTCAAATTTAACAAGGTTATATTTTCTTTTCAAAAACAAAGAAATAACAAGCATGGCAGGTACAAAGTAGCAAATCAAAAAGGGTAGTTACAATATTTACAGGAATTGGGCTTCGCGCCCTGATTTTACACTGCTTGGGCAATCAGTTCAGTTTTACCCCAAACACGAGTTTTAACAGAGGGGCAGAAAACCCCATTCATACCTAGGAGCCCTTGCTCCAAATTACACAGAAAAGCCTCCACGAGGCATACAACACTCAATTTTCAAAGAGCCACTCGCTATCAAAATTTAAGCCTCTCCCAGGCCACACCAAACTCCACCTTCAAGTTGTCCTCACTGGACATAGACACAGGGGTAAAATACCCAACCTACTGAGGTCTATTAAATAAAAATGGGCAATTACATGACCTCTAAAATAACAATTTGAGAGGAGGCGATCTTGCACTCCTAATACACTTGTTTTTAAAAACCTAATCTGGCTCTAGGCCACTAATGCAAGGGCTAATCCCATACTACCGAGGTGACTTTAGAAAAGAGCAATTTGTTTTACATTAACGAAGAATAGGTTGAGAAAATAAGTTCACCTCAAGACAATGTGAGTGGGAGCTCGAGAGGGTTAGCACTCTCTATCCCAATATGCAGCTTAAAAGAGAATAGAAGAAAAGATCGTTACATTTTAGGAAAAGGTTACATGGAGGAACGCTTCGCACCCGCCCCGAGAGTTAAACTGCTGAGCTAGCAAAGAAAGAATTTATTAATCGGCCATTACCTTATTGCTGACCGCTGCCGAGGAAAGAGGCGCTTCCCGCCTCCTGCTATGTACTTTATACACTGAAGGATGGAACAGAAGTGGCCCGGAGACCCTAAAATCAGCAGTTTAAATACTCTCGCAGAAGGTTCTAGGCGTTAGGGGAATGAAAACACTCTCCCGCGATGATTTTATTGGTAGATCAATAAACCCCCTACACAATACTAAGAAGAAACACATAATTGGTGGAAAATTAATTCAAGAAATTCGGGACAGGCTAGATTTAAAACAAGGGGAAAGAAGGGGTTAATATTGCCAACTTAACCAAAGACTGAAAAAAAAGTAGCAAAGAACAAACATTTGAAATAAAAATTTCTCCAACAAAATAGTTCTTTGACTCCGCACTAGGTTGCACTATTGTTGATCTTCAGTAGTGTCCTCTAGAAGAGAAAGTTCACACTTCTTACGTCAAGCGAAACAAAACCACATCAAAAATGACACAGTTCAAAAACTCAAAATTTTCCACGTGGTGACATCTTCTGAGAAAGTAGAGAATTAATAGCGTAGATAAAGTTCAGACTTCCTCCAGCAGAGGAGTTTCAACTGGCGCACATTTTAAATTAGCGGAGTGGAGGTGTACCGCCCGGTACAGACCTCCCCCCCCCCCAAAATTTCCTCCCGGGGTGACACATGAAATTGTTTGAAAACAAGGTCCAAGTTTTGATGTAGATATGGAGATTAATTGCCAAAAAAATTTATAAGATTTTCTTAATTTGGTTTGATTTAGTTTCAAAATTTTGTTGTTGCAGATGCAGAATAGTTTTTAAGTTTGTAGAAGTAGAATTCTGAGGATAAACTTTTAATACTTAAAAGTGATGAAAAATTTTGCAATGTCCACCAAATATTGCTGTTGAATTCCCGAGTGTAGTCATTGCTTATCGTAACTGTCCATGTAGTTGAGGTTGATGAAGTTGGATGGCCAGACCGGCCGTTGCAGCTTGCGTCCAAAGGAGGCCGCTCGGACCCCTCAAGTACCCTGAGATACCGCTCGCCCGCACTATGAGGGGAGCAGAGGTGTTGAAACACGCCGCGCCCGCGGTGAACATATACAGGCTGCGGGCAAGTAGCAGGTCGTGCGCCGCACATCAGCCTTGGCCGGGAGGAGAGCTCCGGCTCGCCGTGCACATGTCGTCCTCGCTGGGGCCGAGGGGGCCCTTCCTCAAACCCAGTTGCGGCGCGGCGCCGCGCGGCTGCGGGGGCACTGAAATATTAAAGCTAGGCGGCAGAATTGTGTTGGACCATCATGTTTCTTTTGAGGGCACAGGCATGTAGAGAGATTGAGGGGCCAGCGGCGTGCAGATATCAATGGCATTTCATCTAAGCCAGCCACTGTGTGTAGTGGAGCAGGAGACGGGAGCGTGGTAATGGCCGTGGCAAGGACAGGATGGCAGTTTAACAAATCGGGGGAGGTTTCACAGAAATGCTTACATATAAAATAAAATAGAAGGAGCAGAATGCCTTAAGAGTGGAACTCAAAAAAAAATATAACCTTTATATTCCTATCAAATTATATGAAGCAAGTTGACACAAAATTTACACCGGTTTCACCTGGGACAGGTGAACCCTAAATATCCTCTCGGTGGCTGGATTGCTTACTAACAATGTAACCGGCGTAAGAAAATCGAGAATGATGCATGGCCCATGAAATCTGGGGGCAAGCTTGCCCGCGGGAACAAAATTCTTGACCATCACCTGGTCACCTACCTTCAAAGTGGTGGGTCTCCGTCCACGATCATACTTTTCCCTAACCTTTTCATGAGATACCTTAAGATTGGCTTTAGCCTTCTTCCAAAGATCTTTAATATTATCCGGATCTATTGTCTCGGGTAGAATGTCACTCAGAGACCAAAGGTTAGAGAGCGGCGTGTTGGGAACAAACTTGAACATCAAGGAAGCTGGAGTGAACTTATGAGATTCATGAACCGCCGAATTCAAAGCAAAAGCTAACCAATGCAGGGACGTGTCCCACCTGGAATGATCTTCATGATGATAGGCAATAAGTGCGGACCTGAGATTACGATTAACCCGTTCAGCCAGAGATGGTTGAGGGTAATAAGCAGAAGTAGTTACATGAGAGATGGATAAGTCAAAACAGAATTTACGAAATAAGTTAGATGTAAAAGCCTTAGCATTATCAGATACAATATATTGGCACGGACCAAAAGAAGCAAAAATAGAATTTAAGCAAGTAATGGTAGACTGAGCGGTAGCCAGCTTAGTCGGAAATAACCAAGAAAATCTGGTAAAACCATCTACACACACAAGGATGAACTTGTTGGCATTACCCTTTGACTGGGGGAATGGTCCTACATAATCAATATACAGGCGTTCCATGGGGCGCGACGCTTGCTGAGAAGACAAGAGGCCTACCTTGGTGGACATGGTCGGTTTACTATGCAAACAGGATTTACAAGCCTTTACTAGTTCACGGATTTCACCGTCCATACCTTTCCAGATGAACATTTCACGAATCTTTTCACGAGTTTTAAAGATACCAAGGTGCCCTCCTAATGGGGTCTCATGATAATACTTGAAGATCATAGGTACAAGAACCGCTGGAACAACAACTTTCATCATCTTATCATGCCTCGAAGGGCAACATAGAACACCATTCCTCAGAACATAAGGGACAACATGTTCCCCAGAAGAAAGGGTTTCCATTATCGGAGCCAGCGTCGGATCTTCACGTTGGTATTTCTCGATATCCCTAAAGAGCATGGGAGCATCTGTTAGGACGGCATTAACCTCAGATAGTATGGACTCGGAAGGTGATGAACTGTCGACCGGTTCATGGGTCTCGACGTCGTTAGAAAACATACGGCTGAGTCCATCAGCAACAACATTTTCGGTACCTCTGATATGTCTGACATCGAATTGGAAGGCAGAAATACGGATGGCCCAACGGGCTATACGACCAGTACGACGCGGCCTACCTAAGACCCAGCTTAAGGCTTGATTATCTGTCTCCAGGTCGAATTTAACATGTTCCAGATAGAGACGGAACTTCTCTAAGGCGAATAAGACTGCCAAACCTTCGAGCTCATAGATGGAATACTTGGCTTCTTGAGCCGACAATATCCTAGACGCATAGGCGATGGGGCGCCTCCCTAGTTCAGTCTCTTGAAGAAGGACTGCAGCTACCGCTGACGACGATGCGTCGGTTTGGACAATGAATTTCTTCGAGAAATCAGGCATAGCAAGTACAGGGGCATTACAAAGAGCTAATTTAAGGTCTTCAAAAGCGGCTTGTTGAGAAGGTCCCCACTCGAATTTGATGCCTTTCCTACGAAGAATGTTTAAGGGCGCCGCTCTATTAGCGAAGTAAGGAATAAACTTCCTGAAGAAATTCACCATACCAATGAACCTGGCGATACCTTTAATGTCCTTGGGAGGTTTAAAATCACGGATGGCCTGTGTTCTAGAATGATCGACTGCTACACCATCCGGTGACACAATATGGCCTAGGAAAGACATACAGGGCTTAGCAAAGGCAACCTTGGACAACTTAACAGTTAACCCAGCCTTACGAAGGCGATCGAGAACTTCTCGCAGATGATCTAGATGTTCTTCAAAAGTCTCTGAAAATACGACGACATCGTCCAAGTAGTGATATAAGTACTCAAATTTGATGTCGGAGAAGACCCTATCTAGTAGCCTAGTGAGTACAGCTGCTCCCGTGGGGAGCCCGAAAGGCACGCGGTTGTATTCGCATAAATTCCAGTCCGTGGCAAACGCTGTAAGATGTTTAGACTCTTCGGCAAGGGGAATTTGATTATAGGCCTGATTCAAGTCCAAGATAGTAAAGAACTTGGCCTTACGAAACCATGAAAAACAAGAATGAAGGACGGGAAGGGGCACAGATTGTAACACCACCTTCCGATTGAGAGCCCTGTAATCAATGACAGGCCTGAAGCCTCCTTGGGGTTTCGGGACTAAAAAAATAGGCGAAGAATACGCTGACTTAGAGGGCCTAATAATACCGTCCTTCAACATCTGATCGATGATTTCTTTTAGAGCCTTCATTTTAGGTGGAGATAGCCTATAAGGTGGAAAACGGACAGGAATCGAATCCGTGACCTCAATTTTGTATTCAATAAGGTCAGTAACACCAAGAGTATCAGAGAACACCTCGGGAAACGACTGACACAATTTGCGAATACTATCAGCCTGCTCCTCAGGTAGATGTCTAAGGTCTAACAACATCTCATCCTGGGTAGGCGAAATAGAAGAACATGATGCAGAATTACACTTTAATAGAGGGATATTACAATTAGAGGCAAATTTGAAAGTGCAAGACCTACTCTGAAGATCGAGCACAAGACCAGTGTGAGAAATAAAGTCCGCTCCCAATATAATGGGGCAAGACAAGTGCTTGGCCACAAACAATTTAACTTTCCATGTGAATTCAAAAATACGAATTTTGACATATAGGGAACCGAGAATTTCTAATGGAGAGGAATTAGCCGAAACGTATTGGATCGCCGACACACAATAGTTAGGAAGCTTACAAACAGATTTCAATTTTGAATACCAATCAGCCGAAATAATAGAACAAACACTACCTGAATCTAAGAGAGCTGTTATAGGCTCGTTATTTAACTCAATTTTGAGATAGGGGACCGGTGCGGGGGAATCCGCCGCAATCCTAAGACACTCTTTGGGACCTTCAAAAGATGAATTAGAAAATTGCTCGTTCCCTGAATTTACAACCTGTTTACCAGGGGCTGAGTCTCGGGAAGATGGATTAGTCGACTCAGCCGAAGCCACTAGTCACTTTTTATTATTGGCATAGGTGGAATTTGCACCAGAAGTTGAGCAGGAGGGGGTGCTATTCGAATTGGGACAATTCTTGGCAATATGTGAGAAAGCCCCACATTTAAAACAGCCTTGTGATGACCCGGCTCCATTCCTTGTCCCACTTGACTTGATGAGTGGACACTTGTTGCGCAGATGGTCAGGCGACCCGCAAGCATAACACTTACGGGGATTGACTGGTCGGCGAGGTGGAGGCCGAGTATTACTAAAGGAAGGCGGGGGTTCTTTCGCGACACGCCAAGAATCGGCGTATCTAACTCCTTCCGCTGAGACGGCCAATGCTTCAAGTTCAGAGAAAGTTTGCGGGCACGCCGCGAAACACAAATATGACCTGTAGGGTGGTGAAATCCCTTCCACAATAGCTTGTACAATCTGATCCTCAGGGAAATGAAGAGCAAACACCTTAGTATAAAATTAATGTCCTGTATGAAATCAGCCAAGTTTTCATCCAAGCGTTGTACACGGTAATAGTACTTCTGAATAAGGGAGGACCTGGCCCTAGCCGGGATGAAGTTAGCTAGCAAATGGGCATGGAAATCCTCAATAGATGATTGCTCGGCAATGGCTCTTACGATTTTATCTGAGAGAATACCAATAGCATACGGATAGATAATTTGCAAAATTTGACATGGAGAAAGAGAAAACACAAGGGCATGATCCTGAAATTCAACTAGAAATCTTAAAAAAGAAATTACATCACTGGTGGTATTAACGGAAAACTTAGAGATACCTCTGAGCAACATTGCCAATGGATGAGGCAAGCTGCTAAACCCGGGTGACATAGTAGGTAAAGGTTTCAATGGCAAGGAAGTTAATTCAGAACGGATGTTGCACGACGTTCAGATTCGTTGTCCAATGGGGCAGGGATAGTTTGAGCAGCAACGGTTATCCTATTAACTTCTCCCTTGGGAGGCGCTTCCTCACTACCTGCATTCACTGTGGTGGGTAGATCGCTTTTGGGAGGAACCTCCCCTGTTAACAATTGAGTGACCTTGCTAGATAATTCAGACATATTTTCAAGCAGCGTACTAGCTTCCTTCTTCTGAACGTCATTCAACTTTAGAGACAACAGATCGTTAACCCTATTCGAAAAATGATATAGCCTAGCTTGCACACGCTTAATTTGATTAGGAGAAGGATCATTTTCATCAAAAAAACTAACTACAGAAGCTAGCCCAGTAATATTCTCCGTGATCGTGGAAAGAGAGTCGTCAATTTCTTTCTCTCCCAAATTGGGGATGGAAATGGGCAAATCTAGGGACTCTCTAAGCTTGTTTGTGTCTACTGCAACCGTGCCTCCAGATTGTACATTTCTAATAGTCAATTCATAGATCAACTCCTCCTTGCGCAAATAGCTAAGATGGAGAACATCGCGAGGGCCGGGCATGGTGACAGAACAATTTTGAAAAACTCGAAAAATTCCAGCAACTGGGAAAATAGTTAGAGTTCGGAAAAAACAATGTTTAGCCGTCAAAAGGGGCTAAATTGAGACCCATTCAACCACGCTCTGCTACCACTTGTTACGGAGTTTTCCGTGGTAGGTAGAGGTGAAAGAAGGTGCGGGTGTGAATAGGTCTCCAGCTACGAAAGCAAAATTAATTTAAAATTTAACAAGGTTATATTTTCTTTTCAAAAACAAAGAAATAACAAGCATGGCAGGTACAAAGTAGCAAATCAAAAAGGGTAGTTACAATATTTACAGGAATTGGGCTTCGCGCCCTGATTTTACACTGCTTGGGCAATCAGCTCAGTTTTACCCCAAACACGAGTTTTAACAGAGGGGCAGAAAACCCCATTCATACCTAGGAGCCCTTGCTCCAAATTACACAGAAAAGCCTCCACGAGGCATACAACACTCAATTTTCAAAGAGCCACTCGCTCTCAAAATTTAAGCCTCTCCCAGGCCACACCAAACTCCACCTTCAAGTTGTCCTCACTGGACATAGACACAGGGGTAAAATACCCAACCTACTGAGGTCTATTAAATAAAAATGGGCAATTACATGACCTCTAAAATAACAATTTGAGAGGAGGCGATCTTGCACTCCTAATACACTTGTTTTTAAAAACCTAATCTGGCTCTAGGCCACTAATGCAAGGGCTAATCCCATACTACCGAGGTGACTTTAGAAAAGAGCAATTTGTTTTACATTAACGAAGAATAGGTTGAGAAAATAAGTTCACCTCAAGACAATGTGAGTGGGAGCTCGAGATGGTTAGCACTCTCTATCCCAATATGCAGCTTAAAAGAGAATAGAAGAAAAGATCGTTACATTTTAGGAAAAGGTTACATGGAGGAACGCTTCGCACCCGCCCCGAGAGTTAAACTGCTGAGCTAGCAAAGAAAGAATTTATTAATCGGCCATTACCTTATTGCTGACCGCTGCCGAGGAAAGAGGCGCTTCCCACCTCCTGCTATGTACTTTATACACTGAAAGATGGAACAGAAGTGGCCCGGAGACCCTAAAATCAGCAGTTTAAATACTCTCGCAGAAGGTTCTAGGCGTTAGGGGAATGAAAACACCCTCCCGCGATGATTTTATTGGTAGATCAATAAACCCCCTACACAATACTAAGAAGAAACACATAATTGGTGGAAAATTAATTCAAGAAATTCGGGATAGGCTAGATTTAAAACATTCGGAAAGAAGGGGTTAATATTGCCAACTTAACCAAAGACTGAAAAAAAAGTAGCAAAGAACAAACATTTGAAATAAAAATTTCTCCAACAAAATAGTTCTTTGACTCCGCACTAGGTTGCACTATTGTTGATCTTCAGTAGTGTCCTCTAGAAGAGAAAGTTCACACTTCTTACTTCAAGCGAAACAAAACCACATCAAAAATGACACAGTTCAAAAACTCAAAATTTTCCACGTGGTGACATCTTCTGAGAAAGTAGAGAATTAATAGCGTAGATAAAGTTCAGACTTCCTCCAGCTGAGGAGTTTCAACTGGCGCACATTTTAAATTAGCGGAGTGGAGGCGTACCGCCCGGTACAGTAAATATTGGGAAGATATGGAAGCTAATAGGAATGGGAAGCGTTTGCTGGACTTCAGTGCTAGTATGGGTTTAGCAGTTACGAATACATTCTTCAAGCATAAAGCTATTCATCGCTAATGAGAGGCTAGGGGTACCAGATCCATAATAGACTATATCTTAACCGACTTCGAATTCAGGAAATCTGTTAGGAATGTACGAGTTTTCCGGGGATTTTTCGATGATACAGACCACTATCTGATCTGTAGTGAACGAAGTATCTCTAGTCCTAGGATAGAGAAAGTGAAATCTGTCTGGAAACGGATAAGAGTGGAAAATCTCCAGGACGAGGAAATTAGGCAGAAGTACATGGATATGATTGGCGAGAAGTTTCGAACAATAGACAGTAAGCAGTTTAAAGATATAGAAAGAGAATGGGTGGCATACAGGGATGCTGTAGTAGAAACAGCAAGGGAATGCCAAGGAACAACTGTTTGCAAAGATGGGAAAACGCGAACGCCTTGGTGGAATGAGGAAATGAGAGCAGCTTGCAAACGTAGAAAAGAAGGCTTATCAGAAATGGCTCCAAACAAGGGCCGAGGCAGGCAGGGTGTGTACACAGATGAAAAGAAACAGAGCGAAACAAATAGTTGTTGAATCCAAAAAGAAGTCGTGGGAAGATTTTAGTAATAACCTGGAAAGGCTAGGTCAAGCAGCTGGGAAACCTTTCTGGAAAGTAATAAAGAATCTTAGGAAGGGAGGGAAAAAGGAAATGAACAGTTTTTTGAGTAATTCAGGTGAACTCATAATAGATCCCAGGGAGTCACTGAAGAGGTGGAGGGAATATCTTCAATATCTTCTCAACGTAAAAGGAAATTTTCCTGGTAGTGTTGCGAACAGCCAAGCTCATGGGGAGAGAATATTATGTTGGTGAAATTACGCTTGAGGAAGTGGAAAGGATGGTAAATAAACTCCATGGTCATAAAGCATCAGGAATAGATGAAATTTGACCTGAAGCGGTGAAGTATAGTGGGAAGACAGGGATTAAATGGCTTCATGAAGTAGTAAGAATAGCATGGAGTATTGGTAAGGTACCTTCAAGTTGGACAAAAGCAGTAATTGCACCTATCTATAAGCAAGGGAACAGGAAGGATTGCAAAAACTATCGAGGTATCTCATTGATTAGTATACCAGGCAAAGTATTCACTGGCATCTTGGAAGGAAGAGGGCCATCAGTAGTTGAGAGGAAGTTGGATGAAAACAGTGTGGTTTCAGACCACAGAGGGGCTGTCAGGATCATAATTTCAGTATGCGCCAGGTAATTGAAAAATGCTGCGAGAGGAATTGGCAGTTGTGTTTATGTTTCATAGATCTAGAGAAAGCATATGACAGGGTACCGTGGGAAAGGATGTTAATATGGAATTAAAGATGGATTATTAAAATCGATCAAAGGCATTTATATTGAGAATTGGGCTTCAGTGAGAATTGATGGTAGAATGAGTTCTTGGTTCAGGGTACTTACAGGGGTTAGACAAGGCTGTAATCTTTCACCTTTGCTTTTCGTAGTTTACATGGATCATCTGCTGAAATGTATAAAATGGCTGGGAGGGATTCAGTTAGGTGGGAATGTAGTAAGCAGTCTGACCTATGCTGACGACTTGGTCTTACCCCTCAAACACACGCGTATGGGGTGGAATCCACCCCAGGTCATTTTATTTCCTAGTGATATGTACAAATAACTTTTCTGTGCTCTCCCCGCTCTTGTACTTTTCTGGCTGGATCCCTTCAGAATGAGTCACTCTTACATAATCTGTCTTAAAATCTTAAATTAATACACTAATTCATATTTTACAATACAACGATATGTGGGGTGGAAAGCACCCCTACGCGTGTGTCTGCGTTCTAAGATCTGGCGCGTGTGCTTGAGGGTTAATGGTATATTGTGCCGAAAGCCTGCAGTATAATATCTTGGAACTTGAAAATAGGTGTAATGAGTATGGTATGAAAATTAGCCTTTCAAAGGCTAAACTGATGTCAGTAGGTAAAATATTCAACAGAATTGAATGTCAGATTGGTGATACGAAGAAAGAACAGGACGATAATTTCAAGTATTTAGGTTGTGTGTTCTACCAGAATGCTAATATTTTAAGTGAGATTTAATCAAGGTGTAGTAAAGCTAATGCAGTGAGCTCGCAGTTGCGATCAACAGTATTCTGTAAAAAGGTAGTCAGCTTCCAGACGAAACTGTCTTTACTTCGGTCTGTTTCCAGACCAACTTTGCTTTACGGGAGCGAAGGCTGGGTGGACCAGGATATCTTATTCATAAGTTAGAAGGTAACAGACATGAAAGTAGCGAGAATGATTTCTGGTACAAACAGGTGGGTACAATGGCAAGAGGGTACTCGGAATGAGGAGATGAAGGCTAATTTAGGAATGAACGCGATGGATGAAGCTGTACGCATAATCCGGCTTTGGTCGTAGGGTCATGTCAGGTGAATGGGGGAGGATAGGTTGCCTAGGAGCATAATGGACACTGTTATGGAGGGTAAGAGGAGTACAGGAAGGTCAAGACGACGATGGTTAGACTCAGTTAATAACGATTTAAATATAAGGTGTATAGAACTATATGAGGCCACAGCACTAGTTGCAAATAGAGGATTGTGGTGATGTTTAGTAAATTGACAGAGGCTTGCAGAGTGAACGCTGAAAGGTATAACAGTCTATAATGATAATGCATGTATGTATGTATGTATGTATGTATGTATGTATGTATGTATGTATGCATGTATGTATGCATGTATGTATGTATGTATGTATGTATATATGTATGTATTTATTTAATGGCAATGCTCGGTAAACATATTTTCATACCAGGTGCTGGAATTGCAGTATTAGTTGGATACCTCGAAGCACGTTGTCTAATATCGCCTGGATTCAGGCATACACGATCTTGCTGCATACGTCGGGTTCAACGTCCTGGACGTGCAGTATTACTTGGCTCCCTAAAAAAGCACGTTATCTACTATCAGCTGGACGACATCCCTCACTGGACAGCCCTATACTAATTCTGAGGTGTCCACGCAGCATACTATCTTACCCATCTGTAACTGTCTGCAGGATGTCACGTTGTAGCATTTGTACCTCACCATAGCAGTCACAAATATAAATTGGCATCATACAACTTGTTAATAAGTGTTCGAATGGATACACGTCATCCTGTAGCTACCACGAATGCCGAGTTGAGTCCTGAAATATTCAACTTGATGTTTCTCCTGTCCTACGATCAGGGATGGATGTCATCCGTCGGCTGCAATAGTAAAACGTGCGCATCCCGTGTCTGAATCACATCGCTTTGAATCACGTCCAAGAACATCCCTTTCCACAATCGTTCCTTATAATATTTAATGTCAACATTGCCACTATGGAATTTTGCTACGCAGTGCAGAATACAATTGTAAATCTTCCTATTGCCTATTCCCTAGCCACCTAGAAGCTCTGATCTCGCTCTACTTCTGGGGCTACATTAAGAACATTGTTTATGGTGATAATTTACTGGACTTAGTGCATCTATCAGAAATGATCACTGCTACCGCCACAACTATCACTCTCGACATGCTCCAGTGCACGGGGTAAGAAACTGATCATTGATACAATATCTGCTTTGCCACTAATGCGGCACATGTACATAGACATTTATTAAGGGTTGTAAAAAATACTCCATCTTTTCTCTTCACTTCAAGACGATAATAGTATTAATAGGTTTATCCTACTTGAAGCAGCATGTTTTTATATTCTGGGCAATCTTTCCCCATGAACCTTCATTTACAAACTCATAGTAAAAAAAAATCATTTATTATAAACAGGGCTTTGAGATGTGGTCCGAATGACAGCTCATAGGTCCGGTAATGTTTTGAGAGGGACATATAGTCTCGTTATTCTCCTACTCAAGATTTGTTCAAGTTGTAAACCAACGCAAGCCAGAGTATTTCATAAAGGGGATACTAAAATAGCATTCTAGGATGTTACGGAGAAAGGTGAATGAGTCATAAAATGAAAAAAATGAGAATGGGGGCAGAAGGTCATCTGTACTTTTTTTCTTTTGGTAGAAACAAGAGAACTCTCGTTGCAATATAAAACTGCATTAAAACCAAGTAAGTTAACGACATTTAAATTTCATTAATAAAGATATGTCAGTGTAAGTTTCAATATTATACTCTATTTACAATTTTGTATTAAATTCAGAATAGAAATCAAGTATTTCAATATAGGAAGACCTTCAAAAATATAATTGAACGATGATGAATCTGTGAAGATTTATATGCGTGAAGTCGCGCATCGTAAGCACATTTCATGTGTCAATAAATCAAGTTTAAGAAGTAGGTATTGGACGGTCACGCAGTGTGGTATCCCGCGATTGGTAGTGTTTGTCAAGCGCATGGATTAACATAACTCACTGTACTTCGACTCGCACCTGGCTGCGTATTCAGTACGGATTACATCGCATTGTTTCTCCCTCTGTCTTACTTAGACTACGTACTCGCTGGCGTTTCCATTTTGTTTTTCTTTCCGCCGCTTTTTCCCCCTCCAATGCACATTTATATACGACATAATACATTTGCTTTGTCTGCCACGTTCCATTCAAGATACTACACAATCACGAGCCATAAATAACATTCAAAGCCGTTACACTGAGACTGGTAAATTGCATCACGTAGGTCTATATATTCTGATTGGAATTGCGAAGTTATAAGTATGGTAGTGTCTGCAGCGGAAAAAGGCGAGAATATTCATGGACTGCTGCTTCACAGTAACTGTTCACGGCCATCAGACTTGGTTCGGGGCGTACATTCCATTTGTTTGGCATGATTCCTTTTAATCAGTTCCCTCAGTTCCCTCCATTTATTCACTAATTTTGTGGTCTGAAAATACGTTTACAGAGCACTGCCTTTAAATAAATAAATTAAAGGAATTATTCCACCTATACTGGGCCAAAATAAATCTGAAATTTGGATACCTTACTGATTTTGTAAGGTTAAAAACTTGAAATCGCCTGCCCCGTGGTGAAGGGGTAGCGTACCTGCCTCTTACCCGGAGGCCCCTGGTTTGATTCCTGGCCAGGCCAGGGATTTTTACCTGGATCTGAGGGCTGGTTCGAGGTCCACTCAGCCTACGCGATTACAATTTAGGAGCTATCTGATGGTGAGATGGGGCCCCGGTTTTGAGAGCGAAGAATAACGGCCGAGGGGATTTGTCGTGCTGACCACACAACACCTCGTAATCTGCAGGCCTTCGGACTGAGCAGCGGTCGCTTGATAGGCCAAGACCCTTCAAGGCCTGTTGTGCCATGGAGGGGGGGGGGAGGACTAACTTGAAATCATTATAAGTAACATACAATATTGAGAATACCTCCCCGTACATTTCTCGTTATGAATTTCCCTTCTTCGGTCCGGCTCCTTGGCTGAATGATTAGCGTGCTGGCCTTTTACCACAGGGGTTCCGGGTTCGATTCCCGCCAGAGTCAGGAATTTTAACCATCATTGGTTAATTTCGCTGGCAGGGGGACTGGGTGTATGTGTCGTATTCACCTTCATTTCATCCTCATCACGAGGCGTAGGTCGCCTCGGGCGTGCCGAACATGTCCTCGGACACTCTCGTCACTAAAAGCCATACGCTATTTCAGTTCATTTTTATCGATATCTCTTTTTATTTGTGTTTGTAAGCCCACTTGGTAACCATAATCGTTAAGGCGTCATGTATATGTATTCTGACGCTGTGGAAAGCCGGTTCGAGTCCAATTGGTGAAAAAATGTCTCCATCAGAATGTTGATCGGCAGGGAAGGAGAGGTGATGGTATGCCATTTCTAATCATTTGATTGAGTGCCAAAACCTGGATTCAATTTCCAACCTTTCCGCGGTGTTCTTATGGAGTGAGTGAATCTGGTGGTGGTGATTCGTCCTTTGTATGGGGAACTTGGAACAGACCTCTTGGTGTTCTTCGACAGTAGTAGATTACGTGCTGATACCTCTTTCTACATCATCATCATCATCATCATCAAACCACTTCCAAGCGCTCAGGTTGCCCATGGGCGTTAAATAGAAAGATGTTCATCAGGCGAGTCGACCTTGTCCTCGGACATTCCAGCCACTAGAAGTGATACGATAAATAAATAATTTCCGCTTGTTAAATAATCGGATAACTTTCGTTAATACAGTGCCTCTAATTATTTTTAGAAATTATGGTGGTACCTAGTTTCGTTACTCCTGATGTAATGTATTTCTATGGTCGTACAATCTCCACAGTAGTGAAGATTATGTGCCAGAATGTAAAAAACTCCAAATACCTAACATAGAAAAAATATTATTATAAATTATTTTACTGTAACCAATTGGTGATAATCGTCATATTTCTTTCTACTCACAAGTTACTAAGACTAGTTAACTATATTTTGGCACTTATATAAGAAGTCACTACTATAACAAAGAACTGAGAACAGTAGTAAGTCAATAGAGAATCTCACGATAAATATTAAAGTATTCCAACCTTCAGTATGGTATGAGTTAAATGTACTCACATGTTTCCTACATGTCGACTAAAGGAGGAACTCGATGATCTCTCAAATTGGGAGCGTTGTTGACCCCACCTAAGTATGGCATTGCCTTCACTCCTCAGGTTTATAACTTCGGCGTCCCTAGGTCAACTCCTGATTTCTTCCGGTCTCGAAAGTTTTATATTTGCGAGGACTAGAAAGAATTTTCTTTTCACGCCTTTCTTAGTCCTTTCCTTTGCTTTGCTGAAATCCTCGTTCTTGGAAGAGCAAGGTATCTTTGAATACTCCTACGATTATTGTTAGGGGTGGATTTTCCATCGCTGGATATCCTTGTAAAACAATAACTACCACCATCATTCATGCCCTTCTACTATTATATCTCCCTTGTAAAAGTGTACATGTAGAATTTAGTTATGGAATTTCTTGATATCTCAGGTTAGTCGCATTATTCTAATTTCTACTATAGGTTGGAGCACTGTAGAAACTCTATGACCATAAAGTGAGGACTCTGAATACTTCAACAGGTTCAATCTACGATAATTCTCTCTATTGCTATTAATTTTTTCTTATTTAGTTTACATATATTTTGTAAAGGTGCACACGGAGAGTGTAATTATGTAAACACTTGTTATTTCAGATTAGATGTAAGGGAAAGTAAACAAATAAATATAGATGTTCTGCCAAAAAGTCACCGAAAATATACTTCAAGGGTAAAATAATACGTCACATAAATTGTGTTTTAGTCACTTTTACGAAAAAAGGTGATATCCCGCTGGAGTCCACTTGTTGGTCACTGAATGCGAATGTCTACAACGTCGATATCAGTGATACACCCTTGACTATTCTATACCTTACAATTACACCACACTAACGATATGTAGCATCCCCCATTGTGGTAAACCTCACTTTTGCCGTTACAAAATTAAGCATTAATTGGCCAATTGGCCCATAATAATGTCTGAATAACGGACCTATACCCAGTTATCACCCTTGCAGCGTGTGTAAAGCATGTTTAAGCCATGCAGTATGGTACATATTCCCAGTTGGTTGATATTGTATTTTTGTGAGTGTGGATGGTTGGTGATGCGGTTTGGTGGGAGCCAGTAAATGTGATAAGCAAGCCAATTAAAACGCAAAACGCGATAACGCCAATGGAAACCTTAATATGGATTATGATACACAGATAGACCAAAGCGAAGTTGAAATCTGTGCGCGCGTACAGAATTCAAACGTTCCATCAATTCAGTTTAATTGGTTGAATTACTCGTTGAAATTAATGTGTTTATAAATATCACAGTGTTTATAATATGAACCATAATCTTAAAAATCAATATAATTCGTCATATAACCCATGATAATTTAATATTTCTTAAGTAGTACAATTATAGCAACTGTAATATAAAATTTCACTGAATGCAGAAGGCATTAATAGAGTATATTAATAGAGTATATATCTTCGTGTCTAATCCTTTACAACGAAACTTTATACACCATTCCTGATATTAAAATACGATGTTATTCCCTGTTATTTACAGGATCAGTGGCTGCTTTGTTAGGGTACCGACCTGTTTACTTCTCTTCCCCTCAGTAATCAAGAAAAATTATTCTCTGGGGGATCGAGTTTACTCCTAATTTAGCTTTTATCCCATCATTGCCTGGGATCCGGAGGATAACTAAAATTATCACCTCTTACGATACGCAATTTATGAAATAACGTAAGTTATTTTATCTTAAGGTATAAAAAAGACAAACAATGGGCTATTATAGTGATAATGGAGTTCCTAACTACAATATAATTTCATCCCCGTGTCGATACCGGGAAACATTCCATTTATTATCACTTCCGTTATTACCAACTTATGGAGAAGATATGCTGAGTCCAGCCAGCTTTAATTTCCGTACATTAAAGTTGGTCGGAACAGAGCACTGATGTAGAAAAGGTTTCGTCTGGAAGCTGACTTAATTCTTACAGAATACCATTGACTGCAAATACGAACTCACTGCTACAACTTTACTACAACTTGATTTGATTTCACCTACAATTCTACTACCCTAAGTACTTGAAATATTCTAACCTGTTCCATTTTCGTATCCACAACATGGCATTCAGTCCTGATAGTCCTCTTTGCTACTGACACCAAATTATCCTCCGAAATGCTAATTTTCTTATCATACTCGCTGCATCTCTATTCAAGCTCTTAGATAGTAGATTTCAGACTTTCAGCACAATCTGTCATTAAGGGAAAGTAGTTGACGAATGCCAAACTACTAACTACATTTCCACCGGACTGAATACCTCCCTGCAATAGAACGCCTTTCAGTAAATTATCCATACATGAACAACAAAGGTGAAAGTTTACAGCCTTCTATAAACATTGGAAATTTTTCGTTTTTTGCTAGTGTTTTGTTGTCTCCCTAACACTTGAAGGCTTTCAGTAACCCAAGGAAGGGAAAGAGAATGGAGTGGTAAGGAAGTGACCATGGCGTTAATTAAGGCACAGCACCAGCATTTTCCTGGTATGAAAATGGGAAACCACGGAAAGCCATCTTCAGGGCTGTAGCTACGTGACCCTAACCGCATGGCCAACTCGGTCGGTAATTTTGAACTAGTCTGAACAAAAAACTTATTCTAAAATCAAATCTCACTGCGGCCCGACTGTCAACAAATATGCCTTCGGTTGCTTGTTAAATCTCATCCCTATTCCCATAGTCTTCCGTCCGGGTAACATCATTTCCATTTGTACTCTGTCATATGTATCCCTTTGTCCCACGAAACCTAACCTTAACTGTTTATTCCTCTTGTACGCATAGTAAAATTGTAGTTCTTGCCTCCTCTCTGCAGTCTGAAATCACACTGGTATTCTTCCTACTCTCTAAGGTTAAAACAGTAGGGGTTTTAAAATATAATCGCCGGGCTGAGTGGCTCAGACGGTTAAGGCGCTGCAGGTTCGATCCTGGCTCAGTCCGGTGATAATTGAAGGTGCTCAAATACGACAGCCCCGTGTCGGTAGATTTACTGGCACGTAAAAAGAACTCCTGCGGGACTAAATTCCGGCACCTCGGCGTTTCCGAAGACCTTAAAAGTAGTTAGTGGGACGTAAAGCAAATAACATTATTATTATTATTAAAATATAATAAACTTTTAACTCAAATTTTATACTATCGATATTGCAGAACCATCGCGTGAACTAATAGACGTTTTATATTTGTTGGAATAAATGTCATTTTGTTACGTTAGAAATTCCAGGCCTTAAAATTACAAACTATGAAACAAAACAAATTGAAGCCACAGTTCATGTCCTCCCCTGTGTATGAACACAATGGAGTAGACAGGAACGATACGCTACATAATACATGTTTTATATTCCATGAAGCTCACAGAAACTGGGAGAAAGTAGGAGGCAGTGTCTATAAAACAATCCATAGAGAATGTTAGCCTGGAGTACAAGAATTGCTTCTGATTCGCTCGGCGAGGCAATAAAACGCGCACTCTTTCACCTTCAAGGGTGGTAGATGTTCTATTGAGATGCCGGGCGCGTCGGTACCGAACAGCAGCGTAGCTAACAAACAGTCGTGACACGGGTAGCGCAAGCTCATTTCTCCACCTACTCAGTTCCACATAAGTAGGCTGCTGACTGGAATAGCTCACATTTACGATAACACTGCGAAGAAACACGGAAGTTGGCAGCAGATTATAAGTAGTGATTAACTGCAAAAGGTTAACTTGAACTTGAAACATTTTGATCCATTGAATATTCAGGTCTCACGACAGCATTCTACTTGAACTAGATTTTAAGGTTATTCGATCACGTCTAATGTTTATGGTCCGAATACCATCCATAAATTAAGTTTCCCTATTTAAAAAAGATGCCTTAGCTGGCGGGACCTAGTGTTTACAGTGCACGAAGTCTTCTGGTATGGGCTAGAGCAATTTTGTTACTTTCATTGATCTGTCTCTGTCTTAGCCTTGGCTTTGACAAAATTAAAGTGACTGAGGTATGAGCGATGCTGGTAATGCCATTCCTTATGCAGCCAGTCTCTGCTATGAATGTTGTAAAAATATTGCTCATAGGGTCGGTTGGTGCATGCATTTCAGTGGGCTTGGCAGACTGATATGTAATAGCAACTTCTGGCTCGGTGAGGAAAGCAACGGGAAACTACCTCACTCTTCATTTCCCTAGTACGACTCTTCAGTGATGCCTAGGCCATCTATGACAGCTCATGGCGTAACTGTTGATGATCCAACCAGCCTTCGGGCTGATGACTAAACATACATTTTAAAAAGACCGAATAGTTACATGAAAGTCTTTATTACCACCCGATACAGCAATTTTGGAGATAATTTTCTACAGAATCACCACCAGAATTGAGACACTTGCCGTATGGTGGGATCAACTTTTGTATGCCAGTGTTGAAGAAGTCTGCCTCCTAGGAATGGAACCAGCGTGACATTCGTCTTCAGCTCTTCGTACCGGGCGAGTTGGCCGTGAGCGTAGAGGCATGCGGCTGTGAGCTTACATCCGGGAGATAGGGGGTTCGAATCCCACTGTCGGCAGCCCTGAAGAGGGTTTTCCGTGGTTTCCCATTTTCACACCAGGCAAATGCTGGAGCTGTACCTTAATTAAGGCCACGGCCGCTTCCTTCCAACTCCTAGGCCTATCCTATCCCATCGTCGCCATAAGACCTATCTGTGTCGGTGCGACGTAAAGCCCCTAGCAGCTCTTCGTACGTGTGAAAATTCTGACAGGAAGACAGGAGTTTCTTGAAGTGAAAGAAAATAAAAAAATCAATGGCAGCAAGACGAAGACTGTGCGGTAGATGATCAAACACCCCCCAGCCGAGCTCCTGCAGAAAAATTGCTGAGCGCCGATCCGTATATGAAAGAACTTTGCCATGGATCAGCACAACACTTGAGCTGAGCATTCCACGCCTCTAGTCTTGAATGACCAATCGTAATTTTCGTAGAAACTTTATCACAGACCGAACCTCGCAGGCGGCGGGAGAAAGAATACGATCCACTGCTACTGCGCTACTGACACCAGTGAGAGTTGTCCGTCCAGTATATGATTGATGCGTCATGGATCTGTTACACATGCTAAATACGTTCACTTTACAAGGAAAGAAATGGGCAAACTTAATTTCTGGATGACCTACGTAGACGCTGACGTGATTTTACGTTTAACAGAAATGACCATATTTCGCGACCTTTGCTTTTGCGCTTGAGCTACGGTGACCTTGAACCTTCTTGTTGTCAGAATATCCAGATCACTGTCAATAGAACAGAAATGTTCGGGAATATCGTAGCTCATCGTTAGAGCATCGGTCGCGAAATATGAAGGCTGTAAGTTCAGGTCCCACCATTATCTGGTCGAAAATTTCTGTTCAGTACTTAATATATATGTGTATGGAATGTACCAAATGATCTCGACATTGTCTAATAAGTTGAAAGTTAAATTCAAATGTTTTCAATTCATTTTCCACCAATGAAAATATAACTGATGTTCAATGTTATATCTGTACTAAAACTTCCTAACACACCAGGCAAATATAATTTACCCTTTTACGCCAACTTAATTAACATATGACAAATATTTTTGTATCATGAGACGATGGAAATGGCCTGTCCTTTTCAGAAAGATTTCACTTTTAATCAGTACATTTTACGGATTTCATCATGAAACAATAGACGTACGTTTGAACGTAGTTAACAGGCACAATAATTTGCTGCTCTGAACGTTTTCCTACATGTATCCTTAATATAAACATATATGGTAGTGATCCTATTGCAAAAATGTATTTCCCAAAAAATATTTAACGCTTCACAATGTAGCAGATTATATTCACTGGTTCACAGTCAAGCACACATCTACTTTTGAAATGAAATTAATTTGAAGTCCTGATTTCGAAAAATCTGGTGAGTTTTTGTTTTTTGGAAAATCCACTTAAGGGAAGGTGAACATGAGTGACAAAGTGTTTAATTTTTAAGATGAGTATATCTACTGTATATCTCTAAAACATAACATGTTACAGACGTGAAGATAGGTATTTAGAATTTCCTTTAAATGTAAAGGTACAAGCATAATTTATTTCCTCCAAATCTCCCGTTTCTCTACGGGGTCGGGTATGAAGTGAGAGGAATCTTCCAAGTGAATTTTACGACCGGATGCTCTTGCTGACGCCAAACTCATCAGAGGTGTTAATGAGGTGAAATGAATTGTGTATGATATATCTGTGGACTACCTCCACTTCACCAAAATGTTTTGGATTCATGTGGTTGGACGCTAGATTCGTTTCTTGTTACTTTGCATATGACATATCAACTACATTTCCAATATCTAGGTTAATATGTCATTTCGTTGAAAATTTTGATTTCACTCTTACATACATACATACATATATTATCACTATAGACTGTTATGCCTTTCAGCGTTCAGTCTGCAAGACTCTGTGAATTTACTAAACGTCGCCACAATCCTCGATTTGCAATTAGTGTTGTGGCCTCATTTAGTTCTATACCTCTTAAATCGTTGGAAACCGAGTCTAACCATCGTCGTCTTGTTCCACCTCTACTTCTCTTACCTTCCATAGCAGAGTCCATTATTCTCCTAGGTAACCTATTCTCCTCCATTCGCCTTACATGACCCCACCACCGAAGCCGGTTTATGCGTACAGCTTCATCCATCGAGTTCATTCCTAAATTAGCCTTTATCTCCTCATTCCGAGTACCCTCCTGCCATTGTTCCCACCTGTTTGTACCAGCAATCATTCTTGCTACTTTCATGTCTGTTACTTCTAACTTATGAATAAGATATCCTGAGTCCACCCAGATTTCGCTCCCGTAAAGCAAAGTTGGTCTGAAAACAGACCGATGTAAAGATAGTTTCGCCTGGGAGCTGACTTCCTTCTTACAGAATACTGCTGATCGCAACTGCGAGCTCACTGTATTAGCTTTACTACACCTTGATTCAATATCACTTACTGTATTACCATCCTGGGAGAACACACAACCTACATACTTGAAATTATCGACCTGTTCTAGCTTTGTACCACCAATCTGACATTCAATTCTGTTGAATTTCTTACCTACTGACATCAATTTAGTCTTCGAGAGGCTAATTTTCATACCATACTCATTGCACCTATTTTCTAGTTCCCGGATATTAGACTGTAGGCTTTCGGCACAATCTGCCATTAGGACCAAATCGTCAGCATAGGCCAGACTGCTTACTACATTTCCACCTAATTGAATCCCTCCCTGCCATTTTATACCCTTCAGCAGATGATCCAAGTAAACTACGGAAAGCGCGCGGCTGTGAGCTTGCATCCGGGAGATAGTAGGTTCGAATCCCACTATCGGCAGCCCTGAAAATGGTTTTCCGTGGTTTCCCATTTTCACACCAGGCAAATGCTGGGGCTGTACCTTAATTAAGGCCACGGCCGCTTCCTTCCAACTCCTAGGCCTTTCCTATCCCATCGTCGCCATAAGACCTATCTGTGTCGGTGCGACGTAAAGCCCCTAGCAAAAAAAAAAAAAACTACGAAAAGCAAAGGTGAAAGATTACAGCCTTGTCTAACCCCTGTAAGAACCCTGAACAAAGAACTCATTCTACCATCAATTCTCACTGAAGCCCAATTGTCAACATAAATGCCTTCGATTGCTTTTAATAATCTGCCTTTAATTCCATAGTCCCCCGTATGGCGAACATCTTTTCCCTCGGAACCCTTTTAATCTTACAACACTTGCAATCTTAGGTCCAATTTATTGTGTAGAAAGTGGAAATCTCAGTTTTTGTGATATACCGACGGTGAGCAAGATATTTTGTAGGCGTTGATAGTGAAGCAAGTAACTCCGTAATGTCCTAATGAAAGTGAAGATCTATTTTGGAGAAGCAGAATTCCTTCATCGTTTATAGACCTGCCTGTCACTTCACTCAGCACGAACCCTTGTAATCCTTCGAGTGTACAACTTGTTGAAATATTCCTCGCCTTCCAATGGCTCATATTCTTGTATGGAGAAATCTATTTCGAAGGCAATGAACTGATATCCTACGGTCTTGATGATTCATATGTGTTGCTTAAAGCCTAAGTACCTACTGCCACTCGTTCGTCTCATTCCTAAAGTAAACAACTGTAGGAAATGATTCGACGTACGAGCACAACATGAGATTGCGATAAAGGAGGAACATATCCGGTATACACGTGCAAGGGGGTTAAATACAGTTTGTGATTAATGATAGCTTATTAATAAATGTTAGCCTATGTTAATAACTGTGAAAATTTACACTTCAAACAGTAACTCCCTGAGCATTTTAAACTCCTTACCTCGACCTACGAATACAATAAGTCCTATGTTAACTTCTCTCCTTGTTTTAGTATCCACAAGTCCTCTATTAGTCTTTCATAATGTCCAGATCCACATTTGGAAGCTCATTTTTACTCTTTTTTGTTCAGTATTTCAGTCTTGGTCCACTAACTTAACTTTCCAACACTCCCTGTCCACTAACGACACTAAAATTCATTTTTAATTCGAAAACTTCTAAAAGTACTTCCCCTTCCTGAAGATTTATATTACAGTTGACTTTTCTCAGTATATCTTTCTACCTTGTACATGAACAGCAGCCTTTTTTATATGTAACATAAAATTCTCATCGCTGGAAGGAAGGAGGGTTGGAGACGAAGGGGATGCTTGATTGTCTTTATGACGCTTCGTTTACTGCGAGGCACCGTTTTTATTTCGCACGGACGATCGGTTGGAAGAACCCACCACCACTAACTGCCAAGAAAGACAGAGGTTCATAACATCACCTGAATAATTTCTAATGGGCTATAGCACTTGAAGGCAATTACAACTTTACGACACTAAAAAGCCCATATCTCCCACAAGTAACTTTCGTTTTGTTGCTTATAGCAAGTGGATCCTCTACAGGATGACTAAAAGAAACGATAGCTTGTTGCTGAAATTGAAAGCTACAATAAATAATTTTATGTGGTAAAGTAAGGGAAAGGAACATTGGGTTGTAAAAATAGAGTAATGCATGAAAAGTCTATAAAAGAAATTAAGAAAATTTACAAAATATTGTGCTAGATAATTTATCTTATTCATGCATTATAAATGCATGCACACTAACACAAGAATTCACCTCATTCCCACACTGGTCGAACAGAAAACTCAATGATAACAATAAATTATATACGAAGATATGGAAAATATCTTACAACAAAAATGACGGCGTTATTTCACAGAATAATACTTTGGTAAGGGTGTTGAAGTTCTTTATCATACTATAACTGAGATTCCTTCTATAGTAATATAAGTCTGTACACGGAGGCACATACAGTAATACTTCATATTACTCGTATGTCACAATGCTCTTCCTATCCATTATTTTCCGTAAGGCTGGTCATACCTCCCAACATATGCAGTCCTTTAGAACAATTTTCGTAGTGTTCATTCTCCTATGCTTGTGTGTAAGGGAAAATGAACGTTGCCGTACGGTGGGGATGTATGTTTGCGCGACGAATTTACTCATTCCTACAGTGTACAGTATTTAAAGTTATTTTTCCTTTACACTTCCCCACAGGAAAGTGAACACAATGAACCTTGTTATGATGGACTGCATATCCAAATGTGGCTGGAAGGCATGACCAGTCTTAAGGAATATAACGGACATAAAGGGCATTTTGACGTAACTTACAAAATTTGGTTTCTTCAAGGACGGTATGATGAAATTATTCATGCTCCTAATACTTATTTGTTTAGTTTTACGGAATACTTAAAAAATACAACAGTTCCATATTTAATGCTATTCAGCATTAAGGGATAATTTTCATTTAAATTTGTAGTTGCTGAATTTTTAGGACCTGCGACGTCACAGTCGCCAGTCACGTGTACTTATTACGTATGCTAATTTTACAGTGCCAGTAGTATCAATTTGACTGATAAACAGCGAGAAGTAATCTTTTTAACGGTTGACAGGGAATTCGAAATACACGTTTCTTGCAAGCCATGGTCACTTATTTAGCGCTCTACTGCTCTGAACGAGTCAAATAATTTAAATGTCATTGTTAAATCTGTTCATTTGTTTACAAAATAACGTTTATTGCCCATGAAGTAGAGTGCTATCCCTATTCACACATAGCCGCAGTGAGAATTTCTCCTCCACTAAAGGTTTAGGGACCATCATTGAATTGAATTTTCGTAGCTACCTGAGCACAAAGACTCATAATATGCCTGAGATGCCCATTCCAATTTGACAATGACTGGTATCCCCACTCTCAGTACCACTTTCTAAACCACTCAGCCGTTGCAAAGAGTTCAAGAACTGGGACATGACCACAGGAAACCACACCACGAATGTTTTAATTATAAGAGGTGTAGAACTACGTGAGAGAACAGATTTAGTTGTAAATACGAGCTTGTGGGGGCACATAGTTGTTCAGAGTGGCTTGCAAGAATGAATTCTGAAAGGTATAACACTCTAGTTATAATTAGTATGTACTGTATGTACGAATGTATTTATGTATATACATATATGTATGTATTTCTGTATGTATGTTACACTTATGTACGAACGCTTTAACATCATCATTGCTATAATTATATTATTTACTTGTGTGTTTTTTATAATCATACTAATTTATTTAGAATCTCGACGACGTTGGGAGAAGGTAGCAATCATGCCTTTAATTGAGATATTATCCCAGAATTTTTCTGGTATGAAAATAGGAAAGCATGAAAAATCATATTCAGGGCTACTACCGGAGGGGACCGAACCCACCATCTCACAATGCCAACTTGCATATCGTCGTTGCCGGGACAAAACCTCCTATGTGTTAATATTTTTGGAGATATACTGACCCGCAGCACATACATTATGAAGAGCGAGAATGCCTTGACAACTGTCATACAATATTGCACCTTAGATGACTGAACCTTACCGACGAAATTTCTAAGCTAAAATATTTCACATAGGAGGTTTTGTCCCGACAACGACGATATATCAACATATCTCGAGTCATAGAGCCAGATCGCTTGATTTTTTTAATTGTTATTATTATTATTATTATTATTATTATTATTATTATTATTATTATTATTATTATTATTTCTAGATATCAACTTATGCATGTTTATACAAATTAAACAAATGCTTGTTCAAGCATGGTGACTAAGAGTAAACATTCAATTACACTATATATTGCTGTTTGGGTGAACAGTCCACAGACTGCTTTGATGCATCTCTCCACGACACCATATTCTGTGCTGACTTTTCATTTCTACACAAGTTCTGCTCCCTACATTTACCCTAATCTGTTTTTCATATTCATGCCTTTCCCTACACCTACCGTTCTTGCCACCTACACTTCCTTCAAAATCTAATTAATTAAGTCCTGGTTGTTTTAAGATATTGTGTCGTATCATTCTATTAATTATTTTCCTAGAACTTCACCAACTTGTTGTACTCTCACCAGTTACATTCAGTGACTCATAAATCGCGATTCGATCTAGCCGTCTTGCCTTCAGCTCTTTCTGTAACACCATATTTCAAAAGTTTCTATTCTGTCCCTTTCTGAGCTAGTTATTGTCCCTGGTTCATTTCCATACTATGCCGCACTCCAGGCGTAACCCTTCAAAACATCCTTCTAATTCGTGTTTCATTCCTTGCTTGTGCTAGTCAGAATTTTATATCATCTTTATTTCTGCCATCCTTAGTCATACTAAAAAAAGCAAAGCAAAGTCATCTCCGTACAGGCCATGAAGGCCCTCGGGGTGGAAGGTAAAGTCTTCCACTATACGTAACCTCGGCGCTTGATGGGGTGGAGTGGTTAGCTATACGTTCGGCCGCATTTCCTCCCAGGAATTTACCTGGTACTCATTTTTGGTGTAGGCTGAGTGAACATCAGGGCCATGTCCCTTTCGGAAGTGGAAATCTCGTTTCTTAAATTTTACGACTTCCTGACGGGGATTCGAACCCACTTCCTTCCGGGCGAGCCAAGCACGTCTTTACTGCCTCGGCCAGGCAGCCCCTTAGTTATTATACTACCCAAGTAAAATATTAATCTACTTGTAATATTTCCTTACGTATTCCTACACTTGTTCTGAAGCCAAACTGATCTGCCCACAGAGCTTCAAATTTTTTCCCAATTTTTCTGTAAAATATAAGTGTAAATTTTATTTTCAAGCGTCAGATAATAAGCTAATGATACGATAGTTTTCACGATTGGCAGCATCTCCCTTCTTGGGCACAGGTGTAATAACATTATCTCTAAAGTCGGTTGGCACTTCTCCTGTATCATAAATCTTACACACCAAATGTTATAAACTCACCATGCCGGTTTGTCTTAAGGCAGTCAGAACTTCTGAGGGAATGTCATAAATCCCTTGTTATTTTGGTCTCCCAGAGCTCTGTCGAATTCTGACCTCAGAACCAGGTCTCTCATTTCATCGGCATCAACAAGTTTTCCTTGTTCCAGGACCTTATCGTGTACTTCTTTCCCTTGATACAATTGTTGAATATATTCCTGCCAGACTTCTGACTTGTATGTTTCCCTCGAAGTGATTTTCCATCTAAGCTTTTAATATTCCTACTCCTGCTTACTTCTCCACTTTTCTTGATTTTCGCATATGTAGCATCTACTGTACCTTTCCTACAACCATATAACCTTTAACATCCCTGCACTTTTCTGTCAGCCATTCTTCCTTAGCTGTCCTGAATTTTATATCTACTTCGTTCTTTAATCGCCTGTGTTCTTTTCGTTCTTCCTCGCTCCTTTGCATTCTTATACGTTCGCCGTTCGCCACTCACGTCTAGTATCTCCTGAATTTGATTCTTACTTGGTCTTTCTTCAGTAACCCACTTGATCTCATTCTTCACATCTGTCCACTCTTCCTCTATTGTGTTTCATTCTCTATTTTCATTTCGTCCTTGTGCAACGAATTGTCTGAAATAATCCTTCACTCTCTTTCCCTTCAACTTGTTTAGGTCCCATCTTCGTGTATTACTTCCTATTTTCAATTTCTTCAACTTCAGACAGCATTTCATGATCACAACGTTTGCTCCTGGGAAGGTATATTCTTGTTGAAGTTGAGGCAGAAAAGAAGGTAGAAGAGGTCCAACGTAAGAAATATGCGGAAGTGACCTACAGATTGATGATCATTGCGCTTCGATATGAAAACTTTAAGCAGAAAGATCCAATCCTACAAATCTATACATACTGTAGATGGATAAAAAATCATACGGTATTCCTTTTCGTTTCTCATATCAATAAGAAAGTTGCCTGTTTCAATTACCAACGAACGAGGTAACTTGTTCACCATTACTTTAAAACACTATGAAATAAAGTGCAATGATTATGAGTTTAATGTTGCAATATTTGGTAAAAAGTAGGTGAATCATCTGGGCAACAAAAAGGATGAAACATCTGTGGTGAGAAAATCTGGGGTCAACGAGTATCAGGGTCAATATTATGGAGTGGCTTGCCTGTATTAAAGTGATTCGGGAGAACCTTATTATGGTGAAAATGATGGGGTGAAACGTGTATGAACCTCGAGATCAAGTCCAGAATAAAGCGATGCGGGTATGACTAAGTTTTATTCGCCAAATTTCTAAAAGCTAACCTAAACAATCTCAGTTTATGTGAAGCATGAATCCATGCGACTTGTAATCTATGCATACGTATTATTTTAAATAAAAATGATACTTTTCTCTTACTGATATTATAAATAGGCTTGGTAAGAACGATTGTTTAGTTAAGTTTGTATTAGTATCGTCTGTTTATTAATACTGGAAGTGTGGTCACTCTATCTATATTTAAAAATTAAAATTTTTAATCACGACTGTTTCATGAACGCTTTTACTAATTGGGAAATACAGTAAATAATATAATGATGGAGTATGGCCTCCAGAGAGGACTGATGCAGGTTCTTCGAGCTGACGTCCATTGGCACACACACACATACGCGAGTCATATGAAATAACCAAACAACGTTAAAATACCCGACCCAGCCGGAAATCTAACTTGGGACCTTTTGGACCAAACGCCAGCATGCCAACCAGTTAACTACAGATCCTGAAAATAATGTTGCATTACAAATAAGATTTCAAAATACTTTCCAGTGAAACTTATCTCAGTTATTGAACGCTAAATTACCAGCACATGATATTCGTAATGGTACGGGAGCAGCGAATCACCCTGTGACCGCTCCACACATTTCAAATTACGTATTTTTACGACAACAATACATTAGGTTTACGAGCGATTTTTATATTTAACACTTCTACTTTGTCCTAAATAGAAAACAAAAGACCCAATAAATGTAGCTTCGAGTAATGTTTATGTAATAGCTGCAGTAAATAAAGACAGCGCTTTTCAGACATTTTATGTTTTATAAAATGCACAAAGCCCCTTCGAGTGCCGTACTGCAAGGTTACGATGTCTGCAGCCTTCGTAAGTCGAGCGAGTTCTTGACTGAACCTAATTCCTTTTAAAAGTGTCTGATGCATTTTCTTTCGATACAATGTGAAGGGGCTGTAAATCACAAAGTAGTCTCTCCTTCATCCAGACATAAAGCGAGAGTAATTTCAAGAAGCTAAAAGAAGCAGAAAACCAATAAGTAGAATGTCAGTGTGTAGATCAGGTAAACATTATTATAATACACATAAAGAATATATACCAATAATAATAATAATAATAATAATAATAATAATAATAATAATAATAATAATAATAATAATAATAATAATAATAATAATAATAATAATAATAATACCCCATGGCACTACAGCCCATGAAAGACCTTGACCTACCAAGCGACCGCTGCTCAGCGCGAAGGCCTGCAGATACGAGGTGTCGTGTGGTCAGCACGACGAAACCCCTTGGCCGTTATTCTTGGCTTTCTAGACAGGGGGCCCTATCTCACCGTCAGATAGCTCGTCAAGTCTAATCACATAGGCTGAGTGGACCTTGAACCGGCCGTCAATTCCAGGTAAAAATTCCTGACCTGGCTAGGAAATGAACCCGAGACCTCCGGGTAAGAGGCAGGCAAGCTACCCTTACATCACGTGGCCAATAATAATAATAATAATAATAATAATAATAATAATAATAATAATAATAATAATAATAATAATAATAATAATAGGGCGCTTGATTAGTTTAGTAAATTGGCTGCTGATTTTCCAACTAGAAGACAGAGATTTCACTGTGGATTTCTCCTGAAATATTACGTGGCATCAGGAAGTGCATCAGCTAAAACTGAATTGATCTAGAGTGGCCCTAGCGACCCCAGAATACCTGCAATAAGCCAAATAAAATCCTTAATAATAATAATAATAATAATAATAATAATAATAATAATAATAATAATAATAATAATAATAATAATAATAATAAAGTCCGCCTCAGTGGTGTAGTGGTTAGTGAGATTAGCTGCCATGCCAGGAGGCCGGGATTCGATTCTCGGTTCTACCACGAAATTTGAAAAGTGGTGTGAGGGCTGGAACGGGTCAATTCAGCCTCGGGAGATCAACTAAGGGAAGGGGGATTCTATTCCTACCTAAGCCATCCATGGCTTCCCGCTCCTCCTTCAGGCAAATGTCGGGATGGTAGCTTGATTAAGGCCAAAGCCGCTTCCTTCCCTCTTCCTTGTCTATCTCTTTCAATATTCCCATCCCCCCACTAGCCCTCTGTTCAGCATAGTAGGTGAGGCTGTCTGGGCGAGGGACTGGTCTCACCCAGTTGTATCCTCCCGAACCAATCTCTCATGTTCCAGGATACTGCCCATGAGGTGGATCCCTCGCCGATTCCAAGGAAAAAGAAAAATCCTCGAGAGTAAACGGATTAAGAGAGAGAGAGAGACAGACAAAGAAAGAAAGAAAGAAAGAAAGAAAGAAAGAAAGAAAGAAAAAGAATGAAAGGAAGAATAATAAATCCGGGCTGAATACCTTGGACAGTAGAGCGCTAGTCTTCTAAGTCCAACTTGGCAGGTTCGATCCTGGCTCAGTCTGGTGCTATTTGAAGGTACTCAAATACGTCAGCCTCTTGTTGGTAGATTTACTGGTACGTTAAAGAACTCCTACGGTTTAATATTCTCGCAACACGGCGTCTCCGAAAACCGTAAAAGTAGTTAGTGGGACGTAAAATAAATAACAATAATAGTAAAAACAATAAGAGGAAAGTAAGGAAACACAAAATATAGGACTGGATATAAAAATGTGTAACCGGAATATAAATTACAGGATATAATTGAAATAATGCACATCCGACGAACAGGTGATAAAAGGGATTGTTCTAAGCAACATATGCGAATAAATTATCAGCTATTTTTAAATTGAAAATTTAATATAAAGGAGTCAATGTGTTTAGGTTTTAAGTAACTCTTCCGGCAGCAGTGATAAACTAAGTCTGCTGTAGCTAGGTTGGGAACGAGGCTGTCTAATCCGAGCATGACAGCAACAAGTTATTTACGTAGGAATTTTACAAGATTGGCGCCGCTATTCTGTCTTGTAAACTCCCTTTATAAACAAATTGTTCTTGTTTCTGCAACCTCACCTAAGGATCGAAATAAACAACTCAGTCTGTGGAAATTAATAAGACTGAGCTCGATAGCTCGATAGTAAGTTCGAATCCCACTGTCGGCAGCCCTGAAGATTATTTGCCGTGGTTTCCGATTTTCACACCAGGCAAATGCTGGGGCTGTACGGCCGCTTCCTTCCCACTCCCAGCCGTTCCCTGTCCTATCGTCGCCATAAGACCTATCTGTTCCGGTGCGACGTAAAACAACTAGCAAAAATAAAAAGAAACTAATAAGTACGCAAACTTGCTACATTCCAGGCAAATGGCGGTAAAAATAACTTTCGTCGGATTCGAACCTCCATACCCTCTTGCACTGTTCACAATCACATCGACCGCGACTCTACCAAGTGAGCTATTGAGAGGATTGCCATGTAGCGGGTAGTTTCCATCCTATACATTACCTGGTCCATATCTGTGTGTGCGCCTTCTGTTCTAAGGTAAGTATTTTTCTGTACCTGTGCTCGGTGTACGGGTCCTTTTGGAGTATCGATAACGAATTAACAGTGGCGCTCACAATTCCTGCTGTCTTGTAGCCCGTAACCACACATCTTGTTATATTAGCCCGATTTAGGGAGAGGAACCGATGTGTTTGAGACTTGTAGTAAACTCGGAGGTTTGCATAAAACTACATCGCAAGGGGCGGGTGGACCACCTTTATGTTCTTGTTACATACACCGATTAATTTTCATTTTCAATGGGGTTTCACACGAATATTGCATGCCTTCTGCATAACGCCATTAGATACATTTTCCGTGAGTCACTTTATATATTCTTGTCCAAGCAGGGTAGCACACGGGTATCCATCGTCCTTCAAACTTTAATTTAAAAGAATAGAAGGCCGCAATCCCCTTTGCTTGCGCAGTGCTCCTTATTAAAATTCCACAAGTGCCTTTTGCTTTGATGCAATGAAAAGAGGCAATAAATCAGAAGTGTTCGATTTTCTTGGTGAGACAGGACAGGAGCGGTCCGAGAGGGTGAACGAGGAGCATGCTAATGCGAGCAGTGTGGTCAGGCGAGATAAGACTAGGCCGAATATATCAAAAGGATAAAGCTGAGACTTAAGTAGAACGACTGCGAGCGCGGTTACGGTAGATAGTGCGTAGCCTTCCCTGCCTTTTGTTTCGCGCTCTCCCACGGGAGCTGCTGTTTAAATAATGGGCGGCTTAAACGTTAGAGATATCCTCCAGGAAGTTCAAACCAACTTGTCGAATTGAAACGATTTCGTTTTTGTAAGCAATTACTAATGCCAAATGTGGTTAACACTTCATATGTCCTGTTGTTTTTCCTGTTGATTTTGTTTCTATTAGATATTAAGTACTTGGGATATCTTTGATAACGATAACTACGCTCAGTTTGAAGGGGAAGAATGTATTACAGCCTTTCCTAACCCTACCAAGCCTAGACTTATCTTCATCTGGACTGGTGGTAAATGTAGGCATCTGGACTCAGACCTGGCAGAGAAATCGAATATTTGAAGGATGGAAAAGTGTCCATCCAGCACTCCATGTCTTACAGTGTCAGCATATATAAGACCTCCGGTCACGTATTCATTATTTACCTCAAAAAATCGATTTAAACTCAGCAACAGGTCACCCAGTAGGGTTCTGATTTCTCTGTCACCTAGCTAATTAAAACGGAATGTTGAATATTAATACTTAGGCAATATAAATGGTGTCATATCGGGGTGCTTGATGGTGGGATTGTGAAGCAGTTGAGCGCAAGACATACACTACCGTAAGTAACATCATTTGAGCTCATGGACCAGAGAGCGAGCGGAAACAGGTTTGATGATACGTCTGCTAACTCACGCCTCAATGCCTTTTCCAGTCCCCACCCCGCGTGCTTAAATATACACACAGGTACAGTCATAGCTTGACACCTAATATTGTACATTTCTGAAAAATCAAAGTACAATCTAAAATTGTTCAGCTTGTTGAACAGGATCTATAATAAACGAAAAAGTATGAGAGTTAAATAAGAAAGAGTATTAACCTATAAATATGTTGCCTAGGGCCGAATTCATAGTCGGCACTTTAACATAAGTGGAACCCTTAAGTAATAAGGGATCACTTATAATGATTGTTCACTTGTATAAGTTTACATTTCATAGACAGCACTTAAAGAGCACACTCATTAATACAGTAAGTATTCATTGGAGATGTGGCAATGCTGCCTTGATCGTGTAGTTCTGGCTACCGAATAGTGGGATGATATATTTTGTTTTATTTATCGAAGGACATCGCGTGACCGCGAGCGACATTTTTGATATTGAAAGATCGTCTATATTGTATTTGGTTTTCATAATGGATAACAAAACAGCGAGCTGAGACGGCCCCTGCAAGAACTTGTGTCGAAGTACATGCACATAACTTAGAACAAGCAGACCGACGCAGTTTCTCATCAGAATATGAATGACGCGGGGAGAACTTGTTGTGGACAATGCAAATTACGAAAATGCCCAGAGTCTAATTTTCTTCTTAATATAATATGTTTATAGTTATCCAGGTACTCGAACCTACACAAATATTTATCCAAATGTACAATATCTAGCCTTACAACGCTTTGAATGATTTGACAAATATATCCGTAGTCGTTACTTTGTAACAGGCCTAAATACTTCACCAATAAAATGTAAACAGTACGTTTTGATGTGCGATGCCATAATTCCAGAAACTTCTGATATAATCCGGCAAACGATTGGTTGACTAACCTCATATAATTAACACCAATTAACCTTAAAATAAATGGTGGTACTACAACATGTTAATTTTTCTTATAACTCAGAATAGTTCTTTACTATTCTATAGGCCTGCAGTCTTGATACTCATCCGCTGAATGGTCAGCGTTTGAGCCTACGGTTCAGAGGATTCGAATCCCGGCCGTGTCGGGGATTTTAATCACCTTTGATTAATTATTCTGGCCCTGGGACTGGGTGTTTGTGTTTGTCCCAACATTTTCCTCTTCATATTCAGACAAGACACTACACTACCAACCGTCACAGAAACACGCAATAGTGATTACATCCCTCTATAAAGGGTTGGCGCCAGGAAGGACATCCGGTCTTAAAACCTGGCCAGATCCACATGTGTGACACAGTTCACACCCGTGACCCCACAAGTGTGGGAAAAACGGTAGAAAAAGAAGGCCTAAAGTCTTGATGACTTATCAACCTGTAACACGTTTCCAATTAACTAAACAAAATACCGGTAATGATGATGGTTATGATATTAATAATAATTGTTACGGGGATACCCGTGGAATGCAGAGGTGAAAGAAGGTGCGGGCTGGAATGGGTCTAACTACAAGGCAGAGATATTGATTAAAATTGTATTAACGGTTATATTTTCGAAAATAGCAAAACTTAACAATGTTCACGTAAAACTTCAGACTTTAACAAATAACAACAAGTCAGATCAGGTACAAGACCAGGAAAGGCAAAATTTAGAGACAATTTAACAATGTGGGCCAAAAGCCCTAATTTTTACAATTTCTGAGCTCACAGCTCACAAACACCTATTACCAAAGGGCAGAAATCCCCCAATTACATGGAGCACTTGCCCCCACCTGCAATGTCAAGCTTCCTAGAGACACATTTACCACAAATAAAAGACCTGACCCGCTCTCGATATTCTGAGCCTACCAAAGGCCACAACGGACTTCACCATTAACAGCCCTCAAGGCACACTTATATAGAAACAGGGGTATCTTGTACCCAATCTACTGGGCCTTAGCAGAAAAAGAATAGGTTAATTTAATGGCCCAAAATACAAAATGAATGGAGGCGAGAACTTGCACTCCTAAATACACATTTTAAAACCTAAAAGGCACTAGGCCGATCAAACAGGGTCTATACCCAAGCTATAGAGGTGACTCGTATACAGAATAAATTTAACACATTAAGGAAGAGTAGAACAACGGTTACGAAAAAGTAGTAACCTGAAATCCAAAATGAAGGGGAGCTCGAGAGGGTAAAACACTCTCTATCCCCGATTTGCATTTAAAGATAGATGAAGTTATTACAGAATTCTACATGTTTCAGGGATAAGTTACATAGTAAAGAGTTCGGACCTTCCCCGTGGGTTAAACTGTTGAGCTAGCAAGAAGTAAAGATGTTAAGCGGCCCTTACCTTATTGAAGAGCTGCTGCCGGATGAAAGAGGCGCTTCCCGCCTCCTGCCACACTTCCATACAGTAGGCTAGATGTTGTTCGAGTGGCCAAGAGACATGAATATCAAAAGTTTTTATACCCTCGGGGAAGTATCGAGACCTTTCATGAATAATGAAGACACACCCACAGGATTTTATTGGTTAATGTTCACAGTTACACACAACATCGGAGAAGAAGCACAGGATTGGCTGACAATTAATTACAGAAATTATTGATTGGTTACCTTCAAAACTGGGAAAAAGAAATGATTAACATTGCTAACCCACAAATGAAAGAACGAAATTCAGTAAGGAACAAACTTATGAATACAAAATTCCTTAAAATTAAGTTCCTCCACTTCGCACCAGGGTGCATGGTCATAGTTTTTTTGGTAGAGACATCTATAAGAGAATGTCCACACTTCTTGATCAATGGAAACAAAACAAGTTGAAATCCACACAGTATTGACAACTTCGTAATCACAAAATTCATGGTAGTGACATCTTCTGAGAAAACTAATGAATGGATCCAGTTTTTAAAGTTCAGGGTTTCTCCTGTAGAGGATTTATTGCCGCAGGATTTAAAATTGCGGCATAAGGGTGTACCTCCCGGTACAGACTTCCACCCTCCCCAAATGTCCTTCCAAGAGGTGACACAGAAGAATGCTGAAGAAAGTTATTTTCAAAAAAGAATTCCAAGTTTTTTATGGTTGATAATTTGAAGTTAGTTGAATTCTTGCTTCCTTGCAAATAGATTTGTGGAAGAGGATGGAAGAGACATAAATAATTTCCCAAGTCTTTTAACGTTGATTTGTAGATTTTTTCGGAATGTGAAGCAAGTTACCAAGTATTGTTTTGAAGTAGATAATTAGGAGTTAGATGAACTCCGGCTGGAGAGTGTCTTAGTCTCTGTATACAGTTGGAATACATGCTGTTCATTTTGACGGCAAGTCCTGCCGTCGCTGCCGGTATCCAGTCGATGTCGCCCGTACCCTTCAAGTACCCTGAGATACCTCTCTCCCGCACTATCAGGGGGTGTAGTCGTGGTGAAGGACGCCGCAGATGCGAAGTTTGTTTACAGTCCCCAGATAAGCTTGCGGTTGGTGCGCCGCACTTCAGCCTGTCCCGGGAGATAGCGTCCGGCGCGCCGTACACTGAAAGAAATCACAGGAGTGGAGTGGGCCTTTACCCCACCATGCTGGCGGTAAGGCGACGAACGGCTGGGGGCACTGAAACAAAAATATCTCGGCGACAGAAAGGTGTTGGTGACTATTATTTTAGGATACGATCTTGTTGGAAAGGCTGAGGGGCCAGCGGCGTTGAATTTTTTTTGTCACTGATATGGTTTAGCAGGAGACGGGAGCTTGGTAATGGCCGCAAGGTCAAGGCACAGCAGAAGAACCAGAGGGGAAGATCGTACAATTAACACGTAGACACAATGAACTTAATCCAAGGGCAGAAGGCCTTAAAATAAAACTAAAATATAACCTTCGAATTTCTTACAAACTGTTAAAGACTAAGTTAGCAAGGATATTACACAGGTTTCACCTGGGACAGGTGAACCCTAAAGATCCTCTCGGTGGCTGGATTGCTCACTAATAATGTAACCGGAGTTAGGAAATCTAAAATGATGCACGGCCTATGAAATCTGGGGGCAAGCTTGCCAGCCGGAACACAGTTCTTTACCATGACTTGATCTCCTACCTTTAAATTGGTGGGCTTCCGTCCACGATCATATCTTTCCCTAAACTTTTCATGAGAAACTTTAAGATTGGCCTTAGCCTCCTTCCAAAGATCTCTAATATTATCTGGATCTATCGTCTCTGGTAGAATATCACTAAGAGTCCAAAGGTTACAGAGAAGTGTGTTGGGTACGAACTTAAACATCAACGAAGCTGGAGTGAACTTACGAGATTCATGAACCGCCGAATTTAAAGCGAAGGCCAACCAATGCAGGGATGTATCCCACCTGGAGTGATCATCATGATGATAGGCTATATATTAGCCGATCTCAGAATACGATTGACCCGCTCAGCCAGCGATGGTTGAGGATAATACACTGATGTAGTTACATGTGAGATGGACAGATGAAAACAGAATTTACGGAAGAGGCTGGAGGTAAAGGCTTTGGCATTATCAGAAACGATATATTGACACGGACCAAAAGAAGCAAAGATGGAATTTAAACAAGAAATGGTGGACTGCGCGGTAGCCAGCTTAGTCGGAAAATAGCCAGGAAAATTTTGTGAAACCATCATCACAAACAAGAATGAATTTGTTGGTATTCCCCTTTGATTGGGGGAAGGGTCCTACGTAGTCGATATAGAGTCGTTCCATGGGGCGCGACGCTTGATGAGAAGAAAATAGCCCTTGCTAATTGGACATTGTAGGTTTACTAAGCCAACAAGATTTACAGGATTTTACCAATTCACGAATTTCACTGACCATACCTTTCCAAATGAACATTTCTGGGATCTTTTGCCGGGTTTTGAAGATGCCTAAATGGCCCCCTAATGGGGTCTCATGGTAGTACTTGAAGATCATAAGTACAAGAACGCCTGGAAGAACAAGTTTCATTTTCTTATCATGCCCCGATGGGCAACATAAAATACAATTCCTGAAGACATAAGGGACGACATGTTCCCCAGGAGAAAGGCTTTCCGTAATAGGGGCCAGTGTCGGATCTTCACGTTGATATTTTTCAATATCCCTAAACAGCATGGGGGCATCAGTTAGAATGGCATTAACCCCCGGAGGTATGGACTCCGGAAGTGAAGAATAGTTTTCCTGTCCAGAGTTCTCGACGTCATTAGAAAACATACGGCTTAGTCCGTCTGCCACATCATTTTCAGACCCTCTTATATGCTTAACATCAAATTGGAAGGCAGAAATCCTGATGGCCCAGCGGGCTATAGGGCCAGTGCGACGCGGCCTAGCTAAGACCCAACTTAAGGCTTGGTTATCTGTTTCCAAGTCGAACTTGACGTGTTTCAGATATAGGCGGAACTTCTCTAACGCAAATAAGATTGCCAAACCTTCAAGTTCATAGATGGAATACTTGGCTTCTTGAGCAGATTATGTCCTAGATGCATAGGCGATGAGTCGCTTCCCTAGTTCAGTCTATTGAAGAAGGACTGCAGCCACCGCCGACGACGACGCGTCAGTTCGGACGATGAATTTCTTCGAGAAATCAGGCATAGCAAGGAAAGGGGCGTTGCAAAGCGCTAATTTGAGGTCTTCGAAAGCGGCTTGTTGAGTAGGCCCTCACTCAAATTTGACGCCTTTCCTACGAAGTAAGTTCAAGGGCGCCGCTCCGTTAGCGAAGTTAGGGATAAATTTCCTGAAGAAATTCACCATGCCTATGAACCTGGCAATACCTTTAGTATCCTTAGGAGGTTTAAAGTCTCGGATGGCCTGTGTTCTAGAATGGTCTACTGCGACACCATCGGGCGATACAATATGCCCTAGAAATGACATGGAAGGCTTAGCGAAAGCAACCTTGGACAACTTCACGGTTAACCCTGCTTTACGAAGGCGATTAAGGACCTCTTTTAGATGATCTAGATGTTCTTCAAAGGTCTCAGAAAATACGACATCATCAAGATAATGGTGTAAGTACTCGAATTTGATGACGAAGAAGACCCTGTCTAGCAGTCTCGTAAGCACAGCTGCTCCCGTGGGGAGCCCGAAAGGCACGCGGTTGTACTCATACAAGTTCCAATCCGTTGCAAAAGCTGTCAGATATTTGGATTCTTCGGCTAGAGGGATCTGATTATACGCCTGATTAAGTTCTAAGATGGTGAAAAACTTAGCTTTGGGAAACCATGAGAAACAAGAGTGAAGGTCGGGAAGGGGCACAGATTGTAATACAACCTTCCAATTTAAAGCCCTATAGTCAATCACAGGCCTGAAGCCACCTTGGGGTTTCGGGAGTAAGAAAATAGGCGATGAATATACCGACTTAGAGGGCCGAATCATACCATCTTTCAGCATTTGATCGATGATCTCCTTAGGAACCTTCATTTTAGGTGGAGATAACCTGTAAGGAGGAAATCTAACTGGGATCGAATCCGTAACTTCAATCTTGTATTCGATAAGGTCAGTAACACCAAGAGTATCGGAGAAAACCTCAGGAAACGACTGACATAACTTACGAATACTCGCAGCCTACTCCTCAGGTAGATGTCTAAGGTCTAACAACATCTCATCCTGGGTAGGCGAAACAGATGAACATGACACAGAATTACATTTCAATAAGGGGATTTTACAATTATTGATAAACTTGAAGGTGCACGACTTGCTCTGATTATCGAGCACAAGACCAGAGTGAGACATGAAGTCTGCTCCTAATATAATGGGGCAAGACAAATGCTTAGTCACAAACAATTTTAGTTTCCAAGTGAATTTCGAAATGCGAATTTTGGCATATAGGAAACCTAAAATTTCTAAGGAAGAGGAGTTTGCCGAAACGCATTGAACCGAAGACGAACAGTAATCAGAAAATTTACAAACAGATTTTAATTTAGAGTACCATTCAGCTGAAATAATGGAACAAACACTCCCAGAATCTAATAGAGCAGTAACGGGTTCATTATTCAACTCAATTTTGAGAAATGGTACAGGTGCGGGGGAGTCCGCCGCAATCCTAAGACATTCTTTAGGGCATTCAAATGTAGGGTTGGAAGACTTTCTACCCTGTTCCCATCCTGAGATTTCGGATGGTTTACTTGGGGCTGAGCCTTGGAAAGGTGGATTTGCCGACTCAGCCGAAGCCACTAGTCACTTTTGATTATTTGCATTGGTGGAAGTTGTACCAGAATTTGAGCAGGAGGGGGTACTTTTAGTATTAGGGCAATTCTTGGTTATATGGGAAAACGAGCCACATTTAAAACAGCCTTGGGATGACCCTGCTCCATTTCTTGTCCCGCTAGATTTAATAAATGGACACTTGTTCCGACGATGGTCAGGCGACCCACAAGCATAACATTTGCGGGGTGTGATGGATCGGCGAGGTGGAGGCCGAAAATTACTTGACAACGGAGGGTGTTCCTTCGCGACGCGTAAGGTGTCGGCATATCTAACGCCTTCGGCTGAGACAGCCATAGCCTCTAATTCAGCAAAGGTTTGAGGACGCGTCGCAAAACACAAGTATTACCTGTAGGATGGTGAAATTCCTTCCACAATGGCGTGAACAATTTGATCATACGGGAAATGAAGAGCAAATACCCTAGCATTAAATTTAATGTCTTGGATGAAGTCGGAAGATTTTCATCCGGACGCTGTACTCGGTAATAGTACTTTTGAATTAGAGAGGACCTAGCTCGAGCGGGAATGAAGTTTGCCAGAAGGTGTGCATGAAAATCTTCAATAGTGGATTGTTCAGCAATTGCTCTAACTATTTTGTCTTAGGGGCACCAATGGAATAAGGGTAAATAATCTGAAGGATTTGACACGGGGAAAGCGAAAACACAAGAGCGAGATCCTGAAACTCGGCTAAAAATCTTAGAAATGTAATTACATCACTAGTAGAGTTAACAGACTTGGAAATACCCTTAAACAACATCGCTAGAAGATGAGGCAAACTATTGAACCCGGGTGACATAGTAGGTAACGGCCTAGGGGGTGGAGAAGCTGTTTCAGAGAGCGTATTATTCAAAACAAATGGATGAATGGATGTACGACGACCAGACTCAGTTTCTAATGGGGCAAATGTTTGTTGGACTCCTACGGATTTTCTACTTTCTTTCCCCTTGCAAGAAGCCTCCCCATTAGCTATGTTTGAAACCGTGGCTTGATCGGTCTTGGGAGTAGCAGATCCAGATAACAATTGACTAACCTTACTGGACATTTTAGACAGGTGTTCAACAAGAGCACTAGCCTCTTTACCCTGAAGTTCATTTAACTTAAGAGACAATAGATAGCTCACCCTATTATAAAAATAGAACAGTCTAGTCTGTACTCTCTTAAGTTGTTTTGGAGATGGATCACCTACTTCAAAAAACTAACTAGAGATACTAGCTCAGTAGTATTGTCAGTGAGCCTCATGAATATATTTCTCTCCCAAAGTTGGGATACTAATCGGCAAATTAGGGGAATCCTTAAGTTTGGTGGTAACGGCCGCAACCGTGCCTCCAGATTGAACATTTCTAATGGTTAATTCATGAATCAATTTCTCCTTGCGCAAATAGCCGGGATGGGGGACTTCGCCAGGGCCGGACACAATGGCAAAAGCTAGACAAATTGAGAAATTTGGAAAAGAAAATTCTAGGAACTGAGGAAATTGTTAGAGTTCAAATTAAAGATTATGTTTAGCCGTCAAATGGGGCTAAATTGAGAACCATTTAACCACGCTCTGCTGCCACTTGTTACGTTTCCAATTAACTAAACAAAATACCGGTAATGGTGATGGTTATGATATTAATAATAATAATAATAATTGTTACGGGGATACCCGTGGAATGCAGAGGTGAAATAAGGTGCGGGCTGGAATGGGTCTAACTACAAGGCAGAGATATTGATTAAAATTGCATTAAAGGTTATATTTTCGAAAATAGCAAAACTCAACAATGTTCACACAAAACTTCAGACTTTAACAAATAACAACAAGTCAGATCAGGTACAAGACCAGGAAAGACAAAATTTAGAGACAATTTAACAATGTGGGCCACAAGCCCTAATTTTTACAATTTCTGAGCTCACAGCTCACAAACACCTATTACCAAAGGCAGAAATCCCCCAATTACATGGAGCACTTGCCCCCACCTGCAATGTCAAGCCTCCTAGAGGCACATTTACCACAAATAAAAGACCTGACCCGCTCTCGATATTCTGAGCCTACCAAAGGCCACAACGGACTTCACCATTAACAGCCCTCAAGGCACACTTATAAAGAAACAGGGGTATCTTGTACCCAATCTACCGGGCCTTAGCAGAAAACGAATAGGTTAATTTAATGGCTCAAAGTACAAAATGAATGGAGGCGAGAACTTGCACTCCTAAATACACATTTTAAAACCTAAAAGGCACTAGGCCGATCAAACAGGGTCTATTCCCAAGCTATGGAGGTGACTCGTATACAGAATAAATTTAACACATTAAGGAAGAGTACAAAAACGGTTACGAAAACGTAGTCACCTGAAATCCAACATGAAGGGGAGCTCGAGAGGGTAAAACACTCTCTATCCCCGATTTGCATTTAAAGATCGATGAAGTTTTTACAGAATTCTACATGGTTTAAGAGATAGGTTACATAGTCAAGATTTCGGCCCTTCCCCGCGGGTTAAACTGTTGAGCTAGCAAGAAGTAAAGATGTTAAGCGGCCATTACCTTATTGAAGAGCTGCTGCCGGATGAAAGAGGCGCTTCCCGCCTCCTGCTACACTTCCATACAGTAGTCTAGTTGTTGTTTGAGTGGCCGAGAGACAAGAAAATCAGCAGTTTTTATACCCTCGGGGAAGTTTCGAGACCTTTCATAAATAATGAAGACACACCCACAGGATTTTATTGATTAATGTTCACAGTTACACACAACATCGGAGAAGAAGCACAGGATTGGCTAAAAATTAATTACAGAAATTATTGATTGGTTACCTTCAAAACTGGGAAAAAGAAAAGATTAACATTGCTAACCCACAAATGAAAGAACGACATTTAGTAAAGAACAAACTTATAAATACAAAATTTCTGCAAAATAAAGTTCTTCCACTTAGCACGACGGTGCATGGTCATTTTCTTTTGGTAGAGACATCTATAAGAGAATGTCCACACTTCCTGATCAAGGGAAACAAAACTAGTTTGAAATCCACACAGTATTGACAACTTCGTAATCACAAAATTCATGGTAGTGACATCTTCTGAGAAAACTAATGAATGGATCCAGTTTTTAAAGTTCAGGGTTTCTCCTGTAGAGGATTTATTGGCGCAAGATTTAAAATTGCGGCTTAAGGGTGTACCGCCCGGTACAACAACAACAACAACAACAATACTAATAATAATGATAATAATAATAATAATAATAATAATAATAATAATAATAATAATAATAATAATAATAATGATGATGATAACCTGAAATTAATATGTTGCATAAAATCTCAAAACAATATCTTCATTAATGGTGAGATACGCGTAGTGAGTCCTCAAGGGGTTAAGTTCACTCTCTCAATCAAAGGAACAAGAATATTCATAACTGTCACATTACTAAAACGAAACCCTCTTTAAATTGTTGGTTACATTACATTTCGGCAGGATTTTCCATCTCTCCTGTGTGCACGGAAAGCATTCTGTGAATGAAATGCAACTTATTCTGCAAAATCATTATCCTCCATCTTGCTACAACATAAGTGAGTCACGTAAGTGTATGTGGGAGGTCCACTTATAGCAATAAGTGGAACACTCAAGTAGGTAATATGAAATGAATGAATTCGGCCCCTAGACTCTAGAGATCCCTTAACAGATTTTGACTTGTAAAAATTCAAAAATATTATGGACAAGGCTAGAAATACATACTACTGAATGTACTCTCCACTTACGGGTAACTTACAATGAAAATCTTATAACGTAGGGTAGTCAATATTTGAGATAAACACTACAAGAACTAAACTACCAAAAATGTGTTCATAATTTCTTTCCCCACCAAATCTACGAAAAGTACAATCAATTTTGATATATTTTTCCATTCTAACCTTTACAAATGTTTCCCTATAATGAATTACCAGAAGAGTTTTTATGAAAAATGGTATCTTGGAATCATTTTTTAACATAATCTACAAGCGTTGGACGTGGGGTGTTAACCATTTTACTTGCACGTTTGTAACCATTAACTTGTCCCTCACTGCCTTATTCCACTGCTTGCGTTTTCCTTTCTGACAATAATAATAAACTTCATAAATAACAAATAAATTGAAGGGGACGAAATTACGAACTTTCCCTGATTAATTGTAATAGCCGCTGCAGTAACTGACGCCAGCCAGCTCACTATAGGGATTACGCGCCAGGAACTGAAACATACGACTGGAATGAAGTCCAGTATTTCATATAACATATCAGTGCTCACTCTGGGAATAACAGGTACTTGATTTAAATGCTGCACTAACTCAGCTCAGAATGAAAAATGGATCCTCCTCTTACACGGAAGCTAAATGTTGTGCACACAACCAACTCTCACAACAGACAACGGGATGAGGCTGCGAGTATGAGCACGGCGACACCAGCCCCCATCTAAACTATTATTTTTGCTGATTCGTCATATCGTCGCTGCCGGAGCAAAACCTCCTATGTGAAATATTTTTAGTTAGAACTTTGGCCGGTAAGGTTCTGTCATCTAAGGTGCAATATCGTGTGAAAATTGTCAAGGCATTCTCGCACTTCATAATGTATGTGCTGCGGGTCAGTATATCTCCAAAAATATTATCAAATAGGAGGTTTTGTCCCGGCAACGACGATATTTTGTTATGTAAGAGCTCATTAAAGTCCGACTCGTTGGCTGAATGGTCAGCGTACTGACCTTCGGTTCAGAGGGTCCCGGGTTCGATTTCCGGCCGGGTCGGGGATTTTAATCGCTTCTGATTAATTCTTCTGGCTCGGGGACTGGGTGTTTGTGTCCGTCCGTACACTACCAACCACCACAGAAACACGCAATAGTGATAACATCCCTCCATATAGGGTTGGCGTCAGGAAGGGCATCCGGCCGTAAAACAGGGCCAAATCCACATGTGCGACACAGATTGCACCCGCGACCCCACAGGTGTAGGAAAAGCGGTAGGAAAAGAAGAAAAGAAGAAGAGCTCATTAAACACAGTGTCTAAAAATGTCTAAATTTGGCCTTGGGACTTTAGAAGCTGATCGACGATGGCTCCCCGAGACGAACGTTTGGATTAATTTCAAACAATCAGTGGCATTGATTGATTTTCAAGTTTTAAATCAGACAGTCTTATAATAGCTTATTTACGTCCACATTAGAGTGAATACCTAGTTGTCAGAAGACGGCGAATGACCTCTGCATGTTGAGAGGCTCATTATTCATACGTACCCACTTGATTAGTGATTCATTTGAATAGGGTAGGGCACAGCTGAGAAACGACGTATGTTGGAAGTCATTTCATAATCTCCGGAATTATTTGCAGGATTTTAAAAATGATTATACCTTTGAATTTACCACGTCCTCTCTTAGTATCGGTTAGTTTTTCGTGAAACGGAATTCTCGTACCCTTAACACTCCCTGGATCTCTCACTATTAGATAGGTCATCTACATATAGGGCATGCAGAAAGAATCCGTTTTCCAGTTAAATGATACATCTAGGATTGATTTCGAATTATGAAAAAAGAAACATACTTTTTGTGTCCTTGTGTCAACCTGTACTCGTTAATATTTTACAATCTACTGGACGGTTATGTGCAATGTGTAAGACGTGACAGTGCACATTTTGATCCATACTGCACCGACGCTGTTAGGTACGTGCTTCTGTCGCCATGTTCCACGTTAAAATGACATATCGTCCTTGCCGGGACGAAACCTCCTATGTGATAATATTTTTGGAGATATACTGACTCGCAGCACATACTTTATGAAGAGCGAGAATGCCTTGACATTCGTCACACAATATTGGCCCTTAGATGACAGAACCTTACCGGCCAAAGTTCTAAGCTAAAATATTTCACATAGGAGGTTCTGTCCCGGCAACGACGATAACTTAAAGTTCAAAGTATGCCCTTGCTGGTGAGATGTAGTGTTAACAGTGCACTATGTCTTCTGGTCTTTCTTTCCTTCCTTCTTTCTTTCTTTCTTTCTTTCTTTCTAAATCGGTTTACCTCCAGGGTTGGATTTTCCCTCGAACGCAGTGAGGGATCCCACCTCTACCACCTCAAGGGCAGTGTCCTGGAGCATGAGACTTTGGGTCGGGGAATAAAACTGGGGAAGAGGTCCAGTACATCGACCAGGTAGCCTCACCTGCTATGCTGAACAAGGGCCTTGTGGGATGGTGGGAAGGTTGAAAGGGATTGACAGTGAAGAGGTAAGGAAGCGGCCGTGGCCTTAAGTTAGGTAACATCCAGGTTTATGCCTGGAGGAGAAGTGGGAAACCACGGAAAACCACTTCGAGGATGGCTGAGGTGGGAATAGAACCCACCTCTACTCAGATGACCTCCCGAGGCTGAATGGACCCCGTTCCAGCCACCGTCTACCACTTTTCAAACTTCGTAGCAGAGTTGGGAATCGAACCCGGGCTCCCGGGAAAGGCAGTTAATCACGCTAACCACTAAGCCATAGAGGTGGACCACGTGTCTTCTAGTATGGGGTAAAATAAATTTATTTCTTACTGTAATCTTACTGTAAAAATTGCTTTTCGTCGCACCGACGCAGATACGTCTTATGGCGACGATGGGTAGGGAAGGCATAGGAGTGGGAAGGAAGTGGGCGTGGCCTTAAGTAAGGTACAGCCCCAGTATTTACTTAATGTTAAAATGGGAAACAACAAAAGAACATCTTCAGGGCTGCTGACAGGGTTCACTCACAGCCGCGCGCCCCTAACCAAATAGCTAAATCGCCCGGTCTCTCTCAGTCTCATCGGTGGCTTTGGCAATATGAAAGTGACCGAGTTATGAGTGATGCTAGTAATGCCATTTCTTACGCAGCCACTCACTGTTATGAATGGTATGAAAATATGGCTCATAGGGTCGCTTAGTGGATGCATTTTGGTGGGCTTGACAGACTGATGTGTAATAGCAACTACTGGATCTGTGAGGATAGCAACGCGAATTTTCCTCGCTCCTCATCTTCCTAGTATACCTCTTCACTGTCGCCTAGGCTCTCTTTGACAACTGTTGGCGCAGCTGTGGAGTATCAAACAAGCCTTCAGGCTGAATACCCAGCAGACATACAACACAATGTTCAAGGCATTTTTGTAATCTCAGTACTGCTTGATTTGCAACAAATTGTAATAGGGTATGCAGTACTTACGGTGGTCTCTGTGTTATTAGTTCATGACTTCATTATTCCTTTTTGGTTAAATAACGTCTTTTATGCATGCAAAAGTTGGCTCTCCACGCCAAGAAAATTACACATAGATAGTGTAAAATATTTAATTAGTAAATTGCCCTGACAACCGTGATTATAACATCCAATTAACAAAGTAATTTGAAGACTGAAAGCTACATATTTCCAAGAGCGTCTTCTTTTAGACTTTTTACTACTACTTTTCACTTTTTTGTGAAAGTCTTGAGCATGAAACGAAGAGTAGTGTCGATGTAAATACATTTCTTTTACCTCGTCCAGAATTTTGTAGCATTTTAAGCACGTCGCCATGTTCTTAAATCATAGGATATAAACTTCATAGTTCTGATCCGTATTGAATTTTAATTACAATGAATTATTAAATTCATGTCTTAATCGTCCACCTTTCAATACTATAATATGCAATATTCTAAATTACATTAATGAGGGACTAGTTTTCGCCAGGGCTGGCCAATTTCAGCCTTAATGTAAAACATCTAATAATTAAACAAATTTACATGCACACAATTGACATGAAACAAATTAAAAAATATATACAATTTGACATTAAAAGCTGGGATGAAGTAATGTTCAAATTTACTCATAATTTCATCCCAGTTTTTAATGTCAATTTTTATATATTTGTTTCATTCGTTTTATGTTAATTGTGTGCATGTACATTTGTTTAGTTATTATATAGTCCCTTTTCTGTCAAAAGGGCGAATGTTACAAAGCTCCTCCTATCCATTATTTCCCTTAAGACTGGTCACGCCTTCCAGCTATATATTGATATGCGGTCCATCAGAACAATTTCTGTTGAGTTCATTTTCCTATGCGCATGTGTAAAGGAAAATGAACCTTAAATACATCACACTCTAGGCGTGGGTAAATGTCAAGCAAACATAGATTCCTTCAGTATGGTACAGTAAGGTTTATTTTCCTTTACACACGCGCATAGGAAAATGAACTCAACGGAAATTGTTCTGATGGACCTCATATCAATATATGGCTGGAAGGCGTGACCAGTCTTAAGGGAAATAATGGATAGGAAGAGCATTGTAACATTCGCCGTTTTGGCAGAACAGGGACGATTATGTTTTACATTAAGGCTGTAGATGGCCAGCCCTGGCCGAAACTAGTCCCTAATTAATGTAATTTAGAATATTGCATATTATAGTATTGAAAGGTGGACCATTACGATATTAATTCAAACGCTTAAATGCTACGAAAAAGTGTTCCACCAATTCAGGTTTGAGTACGATAGTCGAAATTCTGCTCCGGACTGACCACAGTACCTGCGCGATCAGTCTGCAATCTTCAACTGCCGTAATAGTGTCGACGTTTTCCTGCGTTGCACTGGATGGTATACTGCGATTTGCAAAATTCTGGTCAGAGTGAATTGATGACTTCTGTGTTAGATTCTGTGCATATAATGTGGCCATACTGCAGTGTCTGTGAGTAACTGCAGCGATATGCCATTTTTCTGTCTATTATCCTCATTTAGAACATGACCAAGGCAAGAGATATCCACACAGCAGCGAGAACAGTGTTTATTTCATAGCGCTGTACCTTGTATCTATGCTAAAAGCAAATACATTCGAAATCACATTATTATTTAATTAACAAATATATATTTTAAATATTTCGTTCGTAGTTTCTTTAAATAATAATAATCAAGTTAAATATGACACGAATTTTCGGGATCACCCTGTACTGTGTATTCGTGCAGACCCTCCCCATTTAAAAAACGCTAAGCACTTGGAATATTTACTTCATTAATCATAAACGAAGTTGAATGTTTCTTTTCACACATACTTAACTTTTGACAGACATATTAAGTGGCTGTGTTGTGATGAAAATGACTGTAGTACTCGGCGCAGTTGAGAGTGTGTTCGAGAAAGGAAAAACGTGCGAACTAATTACCGACAGAGAGAAATATCATCTCTCCCCTCACTTAATTCCCCACTTCCAACCTTAATTCACGGCATTTGAATATCACATCAGCATTTTATGTCCTTAAATCTCAAACTTTCGAGAGCTTATCTTTCAAGAACACACCATTAACAATAGACATGAATCTACATATTTTAATGTAATACTGTGCTTCATCCGCTAGAACGGTATTCAAATGGCGTCCAAGTCCATACACAACGTGTTCCCATACAGATTTGTTCTAGAGATAGAGTGTACTCTGTTTAGAAATTATAGTAACAGTGTAGTGAGTGGAAGGCACCTTGGCAAATTATGTCATTAATAACAGCTGATCTAGGTTGGCGAATCGTTGTTGAGTTAGCTTCGTGAGTTGGATTGCAGGCAAAGTCGGTGGATGATAGAGGATGGAAGAATATGATGTATTCAGTAACAGCAGTCAACGATAGTTGAGTGGTTAGCGATCAAGCTTCTTGAGTTCGACCCCACCGCAGGTAGGTGGACGTTAAAAGGCAGAAAATTACGACGTCATAAATAACGGCAGTCGTCAACGGTCAGTTGGTTAATGAGTTAATTTCTTGTGAACAATAGTGATCGTTCTTGAGCCACACTGTTCATGCCAGCATGTGGATTAATTTTCTCGAACACATTAAGATTTCATTCAGTAAAATCTTCTCGGCGTTATAATGAGTCTACCAGGAGAATTTGCTTCCAGAATTGTAAACTTATAGCATGGCAAGTACGTTGGTATTCAGACGCAATGGCCTCCATAGGATATATATATATTATCTGCACACTTTATCTTGGTACATTTGTGTACGGGGGTGAGGAGTAAGGAGGGAGCTGTCCCAGTTCCAGTAGTGCTGCCAACTGAATGAAAATGAAATCTGAATTGAATCGAGAAAATGATCGATCGATATGAAGTTTCTGATCCGTTTTTATCTTAAGCCAATTACTGTGTCACATACACGTTATATAACATTATATAACATTTCTCGATGCGAATCTTGTTCCTAGCCTGAATTCTATAGTTTGGCTTTGCTGTGTAAACAATAACAGTACTAGTACGTAAAGTGTACGCCATATGTCGCTCAACGATGCTTAAGCGATCCATAGTTTGTGTTTCTAAAGTTGCCAGTACGAATCTCGAAGATTGCTGAGGTTGACCGATTCAGCATTAGAGTGCAAATGCACCAAGATAAAGTATGCCGATAATAGGGTGGTGGCAAACAACGTGTACCGAGTATTTGGGTGTTAGAGCGTTGTCATACTGATACGTAATTAAAAATATCGATATCTCCGGCCGTTGTCATTTCATCAGCTGCTAAATTTAGCCAATCGATCGACTTCAAGTGAGCTTTGTGAGGTGGTGTTGCTAAATCTGCTCGTGGCTTCTGACCCGCTTGAGAGCGCCAATAGAAGAAATAAACTTCTCCAGGGGAGGAACTGGAACAAGGACCTCCCCGCTGATAGGCTCGACACACAGCAAGCACACTACTTTGGCATTGGCAGAAACGCAATGTGTGTTAGTGTTTGATGCTCATTACTCGGCATGGCTCACAAGCCGTACGAAGCCAAGTTCAGATTTAGCCCATCTGAATTCCTCCGCGATGCGATCTGATTGGCTAAGGGGACATTATAGTGAAATTTCTAACTTCTATATTTTTCAATGAATTTTTTCCATATTTTTTCTGATGTGTAATTCCTCAGATATAGTAATGCAACCAACTTTTAATATTATACATACACAACTTTTTGAGTAGGACATTTTTTACTTTCCTTTTACCAGCATCATTAAACAAAGTCCCTTGCATCACAATATTTTTCCATTTGGCACCAAATGTTGCACAAATATGCTGTACATTTATGCCAACAAACATCAGTGTCACAGTTTGTTGTTTGAGAAATATATTGGCCTGTAGAATTTTTAAAAATATAATGTTTAATTTAAAAATAATATGTGTACACACAGAATTTAGTAGGTCACAAAAAACATTGAACCACCTTAAACAGCAAAATGCACACTGACATTTATGCAACAACTATCTACCTAAAAATGTGTAAAATTTCACCTACATCAGACAAAAAATGCATGATAAGGGATTATTTTTTTAAAGAAATCATGAAGATTTTGCTAAGCCATAAAATGCAAAATAAAAATCTTTGCAACTTCACTCATTTTAGAACTGTCCAGCACAATAAGTGTGCCTTTCAGCCTTCTCTCCTCCAGTGATATTTTCATCACATTCTTTTTCCTTAGCTCTTTGCTTTCACCTGAGCTCCTTTTCCTGCTTTGCTCTAAGCGCCTTTGGTCTCGCTGGTGACTGATGTCCACAGCAGAAGTTGGTACTGGCTTTCCTCTGATGAACTGAAGGACTTCAAGTGTTGTAACACATCCCATACTGAACTCACTTACAGCACTAACAATACCAAGCTGAAGTTTATTCCTAGTAACAAATACTTATTTTGGACATTTGGTCATTTATTTCAAAGAACACTGTGAAACCTCTCATTTGGATATTGTGTCTTCCCTTTTGTGCACTTTTGTAGCAGTGCGTCTGATGCAAGTCTCCGATATGTTGGCATTATTCATACAGAATACCACATCTGCAACTCACTGCTTAGATTACATTTGAAATCAAAATGAGAGAGACGTAAGAAAGGGAAAGCAGCAACTGGAGGGGCGTGTCCAGTAGAGAATGGGACAGTTAAATGCTAGCGCAGAGCCATTAAATGAGGCGTTGCGGGTTGTAAAATGGTGGCATTTAAAAAATTAAAGCATTTTTCGAAATAACGCACATCAGGGTATTCTTTTTAGTTTTAAACAAAATTTTGACTTAACTTCAGCAGCTGACAAAATTACAATGGCGCGAGTTATTGAAATAATTTTTTTTTCAAATTACCTATCACTATGACCAACGCTCTAAGGCTCATATACTCGGTTCAAGTTGTTTCACACCACCCTTTATATCAACAGGCGATGGCGTATGGGATATTATTTCACATGATACTAGGTGTAATAAATATGTTCCAAGTGAAAAAGTTATAGATAACATACAGGAAAGGGTGAGTAAATCCATGTTAAGAACAGAAATAGAAATTATTGCAAAAGAAATAAATGAGAACATGAGTTCAGATGATATATACATGAAGATTTGCAATGCAGTTAACAAGGCAACTATTGACACGAAGGATACAAAAAAACAGAAGAGAAGGAAAGACTCTCAACCGTGGCTGACGGGTGCTATAATAGAAAAAATCAAAGAAAGGGACAGACTTTTCAAAAGATGGAAAAATGCATCAAATTTAAATCCAGAAAATAAGGAAAATTTAAGGAGGTTATATAAAAGAATGAGGAATGATATAATAGCTGATATTCATAAAGCAAAAAGAAAGTATTACAGATTGCAGTTTGAAAGTTGTAGAGGGGACATGAAGAAAACTTGGGAAGTTTTAAATGATGTGCTAAAGACTAAAAAGAAATGGACAATAGAAGAAACGGTAAGACATTATTTAGGAAGGCAAGACTCACTAGAAAATATAGTTGATAACTTTTCAAAAACATTTTCAGAACTGCTAGACAAGGTAGTACATGAATGTAGAGTACAACAAAGACCATTACCTAATACAGAGAGACTTTCATCATTTTATCTACCACTAGCAAGTACAGCAGATATAGCACACATAATTGAAGGAATGGACATAAATATATCACCAGGCATGGATAAATTAACAGTTAAACATCTGAAAGATAACATAGACATTATAACACCAGTAATACAGAAGCTAATCAATAAAATAATAGAGACAGGTATTTTCCCAAAGGATCTGAAGACTGCCATAGTGAGACCTATTTACAAGATAGGTTCACATTTACAGTATGAAAACTATAGACAGATATCTATTCTTCAAACTATAGGTAAAGCAGTTGAAAGATACATTGCTGATCACCTAATCTCATATTTAGAAAAATTTAAAATTATTGATGAACATCAATTTGGTTATCAAAAACACAAGGGTACAAGTAATCTTCTTGAGGAATTCTCCAATTTGATCAATGGGAAGCTAAATCAAGGTATGCACATTTTAGCTATGTTTATTGATTTCTCAAAAATTATTGCAGCCTTAAGCAAAATTGGGGTAAGAGGAACACCACTAAAAGTTTTTGAAAGTTATCTGACTGACCGAACGTATAGGGTAAAAATTGATAATATATATGGAGAAATAACTTCTATTAAAAGAGGTGTTCCACAAGGAAGTATCCTAGGACCCATTTTGTATATTATTTTTGTCAATGATATAAGCTCATGTTTTAAAAAATGTAAATATTTCATGTATGCAGACGATAAACTAATTGTATCAGTACATAAAAGCCCAAAAGTAGCAGAGAAGCATTTACAAATGGAGTACAACTACTTTCAAGAATGGTGCCATGATAAAGGTCTAATAATTAACACTTCAAAAACAAAAGTCTTGTACATTACTACCCCAAAAATGCAAAGAGAAAACATTAAAATAACAGGCCATTCAGTTCAGTGCATTCACGATGGTGAACAAAAATCATGCAATTGTGACTATGTAATAGAGGAAGTTGATAACATGAAATATTTAGGTATAATAATAGATAGATATTTTTCATGGAAGCAACATATTAATAAGTTGTGTGAAAGACTGAGGCTAAGCTTGTTCAAAATGCAAATGGTTAAGTATATAATACCTCATGATAGCTTAAAATTGGTTTATCATTCACTTGTTGAGTCACTTATATCATATGGTGTAAGTGTATGGGGATCAGCTTCTGTTACAGACATAAACATGGTACAAATGTTACAAAATCGTATTGTCAAAGCATTCTTTTGGTATGAAAACAGAGGAATATTTAGCTTAAGTGAGGATATGTTAACAGGGATGTACCAGAAGGAAAGGTTCTTGAGAGTTAAACAACTATATATGTACAACATAATTAAAGAAAATTACTGGAAGCCACAATATAGAATTGTTAATGAACATACACATGGAACAAGACTGAGGCATATAAGTTATTTTCAGGTCATGAAGTACTACAACAAATATGGATCCAGAACACTGCAAGTTGTAGTTCCTAAATTTTTGAACAAGTTGCCCTCAGAATTGACACACTTGAAAACCAAATATCAACTAAAAAAACATGTGAAACTATGGATCATAGATAATAAAATTACAGTTAAAATATTTGTTCATGAATGAAAAATGTACCAAAGACTTATCTATTTTGAGTGATACTTTCAGGGATTAAGAAAAACTCACACCACAGGACAAAATTACAATGCTAATGTAAATATACATACCTTATTAATGTTGTAAACAGTAAGGATTGCAACATTGTATATAAATGTGAAACAACTACACCGGCAGATAAGCACATCAAGTGCTTTGCAGGTGTAAATAATTGCAAAGATAATGTATAATATCCTACTGCATATTTGCAAATGTATTTTAGATAAGTTATAAATAAATAAATTAGTCATTATATATCTTATTGACTTTCTGCAGTATCTTAGTAATAATAATAATAATAATAATAATAATAATAATAATAATAATAATAATAATAATAATAATAATAATAATAATATATTATTATATATTATTATATTATTATATATTATATATTATATATTATTATATATTATATATTATATATTATATATTATATATTATATATTATATATTATTATTATTATTATTATTATTATTATTATTATTATTATTATTATTATTATTATTATTATTATTATCGTATTCTCCCAATAATGGAAGACGTTAAGCAAACAACTCAATCAAGCTTTCTTTGGGTTCTTCTTGTTCTTCCAATAGGCTTTCATTCTCTCTGAGAAGGCTTGTTTACGTTCTTCCGACCATTTCGGTCTGCACTGTTTTTGCTTTGGTTGCTCTGATGTAACTTCCCACTTGTTGACTTTGTGTCTGAAGGTGTCTCTTTCTAAAATGTCTGTTGCACATATGTTTGCGTTTTTGAAGTCCTTTCGAAGTTCGTCAAGCCAAGGTGTTGAATTCTTAAGTGAGCTAACATAATTTAATATTCTTTTTGACAGTCGATTTTCTGGTAATCTTGTGAGGTGTCCAAAGAATTTCATTCGTCTTTTCTTAATGTCAATTTCAATGTTTGAAACTTTTTCTGTTGTTTTGATTGATTGTAGCCGGTAACCATCTTGGGTATATCTTTTTCCTAGGATTTTCCTGATGATCTTCCTCTCTTGCTTTTTTATTTCTTCTAATTCTTGTGTACTGTTAAGTGACAATGTTTCACTTACGTAAAGGACTGTTGGTTTTATGACTGTGTTGTAATGCCGAATTTTTGTCTGTCTTGACATGCATTTTTTGTTGTAGATGTCTTGAACTAACCCTAATGCCTTCTTTACTTTTTGGAGACGGTTTTGCTGTGAGATCTTCTAAAGGCCTGTCGGTTCGATGAATTCTCCGAGGTATTTAAAGTACGAGACCCGGTCGATTTTACCGTATTTTGTTCTCAGGCTCGTGATATCTGTCTTTGAACAGAAGAATTTAGTTTTCTCAAATGAAATCTGTAGTCCCACTTTTTCTGCAGATTCCTTAAGTATCTCAAGCTGCTTGATGGCAGTCTCCTCATCCTCTGTAAAAATCGCCAGATCGTCCGCAAATGCAAGGTATGGTACGTAGAGGTGGTTTTTGGGAAAGCCCAATCGGATCGGTTTCCAAGATTCACATTTCTTGAGTTCCTTCTCCCATTCTTCCATAACCTTGTCTAGGACGACGTTGAACAGAATAGGAGAGAGTCCATCACCTTGTCTCACACCTGTTTGAATGTCGAAGGGTTCTGAAATTTCTCCCATAAATTTCACTTTAGATTTTGTGCCCGTTAGTGTTTGTCTTATGAGTTCTAGGGTTTTGGGATCTAGTCCTCTCTCTTCTATTATTATTATTATTATTATTATTATTATTATTATTATTACTATTATTCGTAGTAGTAGAGTCTTATCCCACACGAAATCCAGACAAGCAGCCTATTTCGATTACATCTTCCGAAGTGACTAAGAGAGACTAGCATTAATAATAATAATAATAATAATAATAATAATAATAATAATAATAATAATAATAATAATAATAGCATACATTTATGTTAATAATAAATTCTTATGCATTTTAGCGCTCTGTCTGCAAGCCACTGTGAATTTACTAAGCACATCCACAATCCTCTATTTGTAACTAGTTATGTGGCCTTGTTTAGTCCACACCTCTCATGACTACATCATTAGAAACTGAGTCTAACCAGCGTCATCTAGATCTCCCTCTACTTCTCGTACTCTCCATGACGGAGTACATTATTCTCCTAGGTCACCTATCCTCCTCCATTCGCCTCGCATGATCCCACACCGAAGCCGTTCTATGCAAACATTCAACAATCAAGTATATTCCGAACTTATCCTTTGTCTCCATATTCCGAGAACACTCCTGCCACTGCTTCCACTTACTTGTACCAGCGAAAATTCTCGCTATTTTCTTGTTTGTTACTCCTAACTCATGAATAAGGTATCCTATGTACAGCCAACTTTCACTCACGTCTGAAAACAGACCGGTATTGAACCCATAATTCTACGATGAAAAATCTTTAATCCCAAATATTTAATTCAGCTACAAACAACTTTCTTGAGAGTAGTCATGTTTTTATTTCAAGAGCCTCACTGTCTCGTGGGAACGAACTCTCGGTGACAAGCAAGCCGCGAGCTCGTGAAATGCCGGGATACTTCGGTGGACCTCAAGTATCGAATAAGTTACAAATTTCGAAAAATCCTTCATAACGAGAGATTTTGGTGACATGGTAAATCCAGGAAAAAAGGATCTAAATTATTTATAAACCATATGTGAAGTTAGAATCCCCAGGGTAAATATAAATGCAGTTAAGCCTGAAGGAGAATGCGTCCTGCTCGCGGATTCTGCGACACGTGGCAGGGTCAATTTCCCGAAGAAAATGCCGCGAAACTCCAGGGCAGGAATAATTCATTTCACCCGTTGCAATTATGGGAAAATATGAAACTAACACCATCATGAGTTATAAATCTGACAGAATGTATGGAATAAATTTCAAGAAAATTGGTCCAGTGGATGTGGAATTAGCAGATTGCATAACCGAGCCTCGTAGAGAGGGTGGCGTCCCTCCCAGATCGTATAAAAGAAACCTCCCTCCACCCATTTCACACTTTCTGTCTGATGGTCTGAACGGCGGTGCCCACGTCGCTCGTCTGCAAGAAAGTGCGGGGTTTTGTTCTCAAAGTACTTTCTTATATATTCGTGTCATTGGTTCCAGTAGAATATTAAGTGGAAGGTGATAGAAATTTTCCTGAACTGTCACCGATGAAAACTTTGAAGGTTTAGATGTTTGGTTAAAATACGTAGCTGAGTTTCTCTCTATATTACAATTGTGCGCGTTTGATATTTGTAAGGGAAGTCTGGAGGTTACCAGTGAGGTCTGATTTTCTTCTTTGTTTAAAACACCTGGCCAGCAGGGTACTGGGAATACTGTGGGAGTCGCCATTTGAGAAGCGTGCTCGTCGTATGTTAAATTGAAGAAAGTGCGGTGTTTGCGGTGTTAATCGACACCGAGTGTAAAAATCTATAGTTTAAGTTAGATATATATATCAGAAGATGGTGTCAAATGTAGCCATGGAAGGCTAATCACGAGGCTAGCTGGCTAAATGCAGCCAGAAATCCAGGATGACGACTATGATTACAGGTCTGTAACTATATTTTTATCAATGTTATAGTTAGAATTTGTTTGTCCAAATAAATTTTCTGTGCGTGCGTCGAATTTATTTTTAATAATGATCAGGCGAATGTATTACATTTCTGGTCGGCATGTGAACTGTCCAGTGCTGTAAAGTTCACGTCAAGAAAGTATAAAATGCGAAGTTTAAATAATGTGTTAATATTCTTTGAGATATTGTTCAAATTGAGTAAAATTAGTAAGGTGAAAACGATCATGTAGTCGTGGTGAAGGTCTTAATTTCGAATATCATATGAGGTCAGAAATTTTTTGTCGAAATAATAATAATAATAATAATAATAATAATAATAATAATAATAATAATAATAATAATAATAATAATAATATTTACAGCGGGATAAATTTTTTTTAAAGTGTATTTAACAGTTATGTACAATAAGGTTTGCGTGTGTCTCGAAATCCAGTGAAGTCTGATAAAGTTATATTTGTTCATGGGAAGTTAAATGTTGTGACATCGTGTATGTCGCTGATATAGGAAATCACGGTGTGTTGTATTCCTGAGGTCCGAAAGTTGTAGTAAAAATAAATGAAAATAATTTTTATAAAAGTTGTTTGTCACGAGAGGATTGAGGTTTGAAAAAAGTCTTGAAACAGAAAAAATGATATGTTGAGATAAGAGTTATAATGATGTTGAAGGCAGAAGAAGCCTGTATTTCATGTGTAATACCGCCGTGAGAGGCGATGAGGATGAATTTTTTTGACAGGCTATATTTGCTGATGGATAAGAATTTTTGAGACAGGCTGTATATTAAATGTGATATTTCTGAGGCAGGGTGTAGTATATTCTGCTTAAAATCCGAGACAGCTGACCGAGTGAAGTTAGGTTCGAGATGAGTATTGTGTGATGCACAGTAAGATTTCAAGTTAAGATCCCTAGTGAAAAACAATTTCTGTTGAAGATGGTAGTTCTTGGCAGTAAAATCCAAGTTACAAGTTTACCCAAAGTCAGCATAATGAATATTATAGTATACGACCTCAAGGATAGACGAGCATTCTGAATACACAGTTGGTGTTATTTGACTGTAATGACAAATTTCCACTCACAAAATTTCATAAATTACGAGACGATCATTTATCATTAAATCGGAAACATTGTGGGATGAGATATTGGAAGTTATTAAAGCGATAGTTTGGCTGTGTAGATTCATTGAATTTCGCTTCACTGGATAGTTAATGGATATGAATATTTGGAATAGTGAGATGGTAGGCGATTTGAGGGCCTCACCCTAGAATTATAGTGTGGATTCTGCGGTGGTGATGATTACTGATTTGGCGATATTCACGTAATGTTAGACGTGTGTTGAAAATCATTATTATTTTTCCAAACTTCATTGTGTATGTCGAGATCGTGTTTGAGTTGTGGATTGCTTGCTACGTGTTATTTATTTTTCAATTTCACGTTTTATAACAAGATAGAAGACTTAGTTGCATTTCCTGACTTGCGTTCATTCTGTGGCATGATTTGTTTCATTGTGTGCTATTAGTTTCGACAAGGTTTACAGCTAAAATATCTAAGAGTGTGTTTGAAGTTACGATTTCGCCTAACATTCTAGAGGAAGCGTAGGCAACCCAGTTTCCGCTCGACAATAGATTTAGGACGCCACATGTTATCCTAGGAGTATACTGATGATGGGACATCCTAGTTCACGCTCAACGATAGGTTTAGGAAGGTGTGTGTACATAGAGGTTAGTGTTAGGGTGTGTATATATTAGGTAGGCCCGACGATAGGTTTAGGATGTCGGCTGTATATACTCAAGTCTTAGATTAGGGGTTTTTGTGAAGTGACTTGAGCGATGACAGTGTCTGCAGTAGTGTATGCAATGCGAAGAGTGTTAGCTAAGTAATATTGAGGCCATGTCTTGGCACAGCCCTCACTAGCTGGAAGGGGTTTACCTAAGATTATGGAACCACTAGTGGCATGAATGTGAGGGTTGTCCAATATTGAGTACTGAGCTAACGGTAATTTGAATATTACTACAGTTCGCCACGCGTGTTTGGGTTCATTGAACTTCAGTATTTTATTTTATTTACGGACTTAATTGTTTTGTCGTTCTGACGTCCGTTTGCTTTGCTAGTGTGCTTGTTGACGCTCAGCTTACTGAGTTACGAATGCGGGTTCGATTCGTCAGCCGGGAATATATTTTATTTTCAATTTATTTCGTTCTTTCATTTATATACGTAGTTGATTGTGGTCGATCAATAACTGTGTAGGTAGTTTGTTGGGAGAAATAATAAGTAGATGGATCTGTAATGGTGGTCGTTGTTATAAAGGAAAGAATTCCTACATTTTATTTTATTTTACCATGTGGACTTGTAATTTTATTAAGCATAACGTAACCGTTTTTAACCTGGAAGTTGGTTTTGTAATGATATTTTTCAAGTGATTTACCACTTTTTATTTAACTTCAGTGTTTGGCATTCCTTCTAAATGCGTGACTTGCATTTCGCAGTTTTGTTCCTTCAGAACGACGTAAAGTAAGGTCCTCTCTCATCCTGTTGTTGTTGGTTCCTTCTGAACAGCTGTTTGGGTGATGCACGTTTCAGCATCGGGATTATTTTATAACTTAAGGGTGTCACGAGGTGAAAATACATGGTGGATTTTATTTTCAATTGTGAATGCTGCTGTTAACTTGTAGTTAACACCATGCTTTACAGTAATAGTTCGCAACCTATGCAAAGCAACTGATAGTCAATTTGGTTCGATTAAGGGTCCATTCGACGGGTGTTTCCATATCCGACAGGGTATTTGACTGGTGGATAACCTTAATTAAGAGTAAATCTGGAACTCTATTTGTTGAAGGTCAGATTTTCCACAGATCGTGTGGATTAATTCTCAGTTATCGTTTGGATCAATAGGTGCCCTATTTTCAGGTTTTCGCTGTCCGTTAATCTGTGATATTTCTACTTTTCTCCGAAGAAAATTCTTCGATACTGTAACTAATAAAACTAACGCAATGCAATGTGACTGCGTTTGAAACATTAAATAATTAAATTTTTTTTCATCATGGATTTTATATAAATGATTTTTTTGTGCAGTTAATTGATTCAATAAAAGTTAGTAAGCGAATATTTGCTCCTCATTTCAAGTAGTTAGGCTCCCTTCTGAACCCAATTGTTTGGTTAAGATCGTGACCGAAATATTCCCGCTACGACCCCAAATTTAAGAGTTCGACATTGCTCTACTGCAGCAGCAGTGGCCGACCAACGATGGTATGGTAAGTTTAAGGGTTTAGGATCTGACATCTCGCTCCCTGCAGTAGCTTTGCCACATCTTGATTCAATCTCACTTACTATAGTACCATTATGGGAGAATATGCATCCTAAATACTTCAACTGATCCAATTGTTCCATTTTTGTATTCCCAATTTGAGATCCAAGATATTATCCAAGATATTTCAGCACAGTAATATATTAAGACCAAATCATCGGCGTAGGCTTAACTGCTTACCACATTTCCACGTAATTGAAACGCTCCCTGCCATGTTATACCTTTCAGTAACTCAATCAATGTATCGTCGCTGCCGAACAAAACCTCCTATGTGAGATATTTTAGCTTAGAACTTTGGTCGGTAAGGTTCTGTCATCTAAGGTGCAATATTGTGTGAATATTGTCAAGACATTCTCGCTCTTCATAATGAATGTGCTGTGGGTCAGTATATCTCCAAAAATATTATCACTTAGGAGGTTTTGTCCCGGCAACGACGAAATGCTTTTTATAACACAACTGAAAGAATACAGTCTTGTCTAATCCCTGTAATTAATAATTCTTGAACCAAGAAATGTACCATCAATATTCTCACAATAGCCCATTTTATTTGCTTGTTGCTTTACGTCACACCGACATCGATAGGCCTTATGGCGACGATGGGACAGGAAAGGGCTAGGAGTGGGAAGGAAGCGGCTGTGGCTTTAATTAAGGTACAGACCCAGCATTTGCCGGGTGTGAAAATAGGAAACCACGGAATAGCCCAATTATCAACATAAATGCCTATGTTAGCTTTTAATAATCTACCCTTAATCTGATAATCATCCCAGTACGGCGAGTATCATTTCTCTCGGTACTCTGCCATTTTATGATTTCTCTAGATCTACTAAACTTAGACATAATCGGTAGCATTTTTTAGTTACTTGGCGCATGCTGAAAATCTGATCCTGACAGCGTCACCATATTCTGAAATCACACTGGTTTTCATCCTACTCACTCTCAGCCATTGAACGCAGCCTGCCATCTAAAATGCCAGTGAACGTCTTGCCTGCTATACTGATAACTGAAATGCCTGGATAGTTGTTGCAGTCCTTCCTCATTCCTTGCTTATAGATATGTGTAATTACTACTTCCGTGAAATCAGAAGGTACCTTAACAACATTCATTGCCAATCATATTACCCTGTGCAGCCATTTCACCCCTGCCTTCCCACTATACTTCACCATTTCATGTCTAATTTCATATATTCCTTCTGTCTTTCGCGAATGGAGTTTATTGACTATCCTTTCCACTTACTCAAGCGTAACATCACTAACATCCTTTCACCTGTCCACAGATTTTCTTGACTCTACTATTTCATATGGTTTTCAAAAACACTACTCGTTTGCTTTCTCCCTCTCTCTTTATATTACTGTCCAGAAAGGTTACCAAGCCTTTCCAGGTTATTACCGAAATCGTTCCACAGTTATTTGTGCTATTTACTTCGCTGTGTTTCTTTTTAGCATACTTACAATTTCCGCTTTCAATCATCCTTTGTTTAGAGCCATTTATGATATCGTCGTTGCCGGGAAAAAAACTTTTATGTGAAATATTTTAGCTTAGAATTTTGGCCGGTAAGGCTCTGTCATCTAAGGTGCTATATTGTGTGACAATTGCCAAGGCATTCTCGCTCTTCATAATGTATGGGCTGCGTGTCAGTATATCTCCAAAAACATTAACACATAGGAGGTTTCGTCCAGGCAACGAAGATATGCCTTAATTTTATGTTTACAAGCTGCGCTCACTTCGTCATTCCAACAAGATTTTTTCTATCTTTACACACAGTATTCCTAGGCATTCTCTTTCTGTACCTACTACAGCATATCTGTTTGGCACCCATTCTCCAGCTTAATGTAGAAGTTCATATAGGGATTTACCAGGTGAATTGCATCGTACAGTTGGTGGCAAATCTGGCCTAGCACTCAAACCACTATCGGAACAAGAAATCTATCCTGATGCCAGATATACCTGATTTACCTAAGGAAGATAGGTGTTGATCTTTTCTCTGATCTCATTTTTTATGTTCTCCGGAGATGATATTGCAGTATCGATCAGATATCGCTGCTTTTGCGCCAAAACTGTGTATCCATTATATCTCTTAAGACTGATCACGACTCCCAGCCGCACATTTATATGCAGTTCGCACTTTTATCAAGATTTTCTTTACCCACATCTACTATTTAATCATTAATTTACTCCCTACCTGTTGTGTTACTGATTTTTTGTTAAAATAAAAATTAGTAATAACATTGTTTAATACTAATACAGATGGCGTATGTTTGTTAACACCGAAATAAATAAGTCGGTACATTAAAGACCATGCACGAGATTGAAACTCTTACACCCTTCCTTGATTCCTACCAGCACGGCGACATTATATGCACCGCTAGACGTCATCAAATAAGAACCTCCATCGCCCTGGCCCTCAGAATAACCAGATTCACCATCCCTGAAGAGATCCATAATTTGGTGAAAATTGGAACACTGGTAAGGTTTCATGATTGCCTATAAAGAAAAAAAAATTACAGGGTACATAACTGGTCCAACCATCCGCTTCGAATCCTTCGTGAATCAACCTGACGATATTAATCGTGAGAAGATGGGAATATACCTAATATCAGCCCACAATTTCATTTCACATGCAAAGAATATAACCTAAAAATGATCTAAGTCAGTAAAATATATTGTTTCTTTCAAGAAGCTTCTAAATTAGGAAAGTATATACTGAGAAAAATTACATTGGCATAGAATAAGTGGTTTCCCAGAAACATGTATTAATTTTTTTGCTATTTGCTTTAAGTCGCACCGACACAGATAGGTCTTATGGTGACGATGGTACAGGAAAGGCCTAGCAGTGGGAAGACAGCGGCCGTGGCCTTAATTAAGGTACAGAAACAGCATTTTCCTGGTGTGAAAATGAGAAACCACGGAAGACCATCTTCAGGGCTGCCGACAGTGGGGTTCGAACCCACTATTTCTTGGATGCAAGCTCACAGCTGCGTGACTATAACCGCACGGCTAATATTCAAAATTTGTGAACTTTACGTTGTTAGTATAGGGTTTATATCCTCCCTTTGTGTGAGATGGATAATCTTACATTAAAAATGAAATGGCGTATGGATTTTAGTTCCGGGAATATCCAGGGACAAGTTCGGCCCACCAGATGCAGCTTTCTTGTTTTCACACCCGTAGGTGACCTGCGCGCCATGATGAGGATGAAATGATGATGAAGACGACACATACACCCAGCCCTAGTGCCAGAGGAATTTACCATTTATGATTAAATATTCCGACTCAGCCGCGAATCGAACCCGGAACCACTATGACAAAAGGCCAGCGTGCTAGCCGCTTAGCCATGAAGCCTGACAATGTTGTTGTAGTTTTCTTTTAACAAATTTATTACCCCCGTAAAAGCCACTGCCAACAACACCTACTGTTAACGTATTTTTATGTAGAAAAAGAGCATTGAGTATTGCCCATCTGGGCTTGAACATGTGGTATTAACAGAACTCCTCTACTCTGTATTGTGCTATTACTTGCAGTCAAGATGTGTAGGAGAAGAAAAACATTCTGATATGCACACAGACGACAAAAAAGACCTAATGAAGTGAGGTTATGTCACATACTTGGAGGAAAACTATGTTCTGTTTGTGTCAGAACAAGAGCTATCTGCACTTTCTCGTTTTGACATCACAAACAAAGGCTCTGGATGCAGAGATAATCTAGGTAGGAGGTGACTGTAATATCTAAAGTGGAAGCTGTGTTCGACCAACGACAATTGAGGCATCTCCAAAACAAAACAGAGCCAGGCGCAGATGTTGCAGTGTGGAACGTGGGATGGGGAGTAGACGGAATTTCAATTACCCGGATGTAGTAATATTGTCGGGGGGATGTGTAAGGTGTGCTTGTGTGTGTGTGTGTGTGTGTGTGTGTGTGTGTGTGTGTGTGTGTGTGTGTGTGTATGCATGGTAAAGTAAAAGTTAGAATGAACACGTAGGACAAGAGAGAGAGCGGGAGGGGGTTGTGGGAGGAAGCTTTCAACAATCTATACACTACCCATTTGGAAACAGAGACATATTTATAACTGTTAGTGTAATGTAGAAACTGAACAATTAAATAAACAATTTACTCCTACTACAGGTCATATTCATGTATGTAAAATAACATTTTAATTATTGGCGTGAGTTTTATAACACTCACGCTTCCAACAGGCATAACCTGACTAGTACCTACAACTGCAATTGATGGGTTATTTCTTATTCTACTGAAACTGTAATACTAGCTAGGGAAGGTGAATATTGGCAGGAGAAACAGAGCACTCCTCAGCTATCAGTAGCGTATCAGTTCAATGTTGGATTAAGATATTGCTGCCCGTCAATCCTGCGGGCATCGGATTGTGTCTTGTAGTAGGTAATAATAATGGCGTGTGGGCTTCGTAGAGGTCTGGTACAAGTGTTTCGAGTTGTCGCCGTGTAAACGACACCTGCGTGTCTGTGTGTATAGAGCCCTACATAAGATGAATTTTAATGATTAAGACAGCATAAACAGCCAGCCCCTGAGTGAGTGGAATTAACCAATGAAATCGAACCCGGGATCCTTTGGACCGAACGCCAACACACTAAACATTTAGCCATGGAGGCGGATTTGTAGTAGGTGTTATTGTGGCACTTTTAACATAATGGAATTTTTACACGTTGCTTTACGTCGCACCGACACAGATAGGTCTTACGGCGACGATGGGACAGGAAAGGGCAAGGTGTAGGAAGCAAGTGACCTTGGCCCTAATTAAGGTACAGCCCCAGCATTTGCCTGGTGTGAAAATGGGAAACCACGGAATACCATCTTCATGGCTGCCGACAGTGGGGTTCGAACCCACCATCTCCCGAATACTGGATACTGGCCGCACTTAAGCGACTGCAGTTACATAGCTCAATTTAACATTATATATATAAAACTGTGATTATTAGAGTGATTTCGCCGGTGCTTTATATAAGTATTCTTCCATAATTTCCTACGCTGCGTAAAATATTCTTAATTGACTCAAAATGACCGAATCACTGCTAATTATTATTATTATTATTATTATTATTATTATTATTATTATTATTATTATTATTATTATTATTATTATTTATTCGAATGGGCAACTAAGGACCACGATTTTTAACTTTTCTGCTTGGAGAGGCACTTGATATTTGCCCAATACTCGCGCATTCTTTCCTTTGTCCTAATGGCGCCTCTTTCTTGCATGATGGTCTGTCCTGATACCATTTTTGTTTGTTTATTCTTCTGAGAGGTGTTTGGCTTCTGATGTCGTTTTCAGTTACTCCCAGTTTCTGCATGTCTTTCTTCACTTCGGTTAGACACGGTGTCTCTGTCTTTCTGTTTGCCCAGTAGTTCAGAAGCCGGTAGATCATCCTAGTTGTGTTCATCCTCGTGACATGTCCATAAATGGTCAGATGCCTCTTCCTGGCTACGTCTCTGATTTTTGAAGTATAACTGTATAGATCCTGGTTTGGTCGCCATCTGTACTCGACATCTACTTTGATCGGTTCTAGTATCTTTCTCAAGATCTTCCTCTCCTGGACCTCCAGTTTGTCCAACAATCTATTTATTTTATTTAAGGTTTTGTAAATATGCATATAAAAGGTCTCTAGATTTAGTTTGAACTTGGTTCTTATTTTCGGAAATTAGTGTTATTTACTTAAGGCGTATTTCTTGTATATTATGTTTTATTGAATCATCTCTAATTGGGAACATAAGCTGTTGATGATAAATAAATCTAATCTTTCAGGTCTAGCTTCAAGTATTCTGTGGCGTATAGGGCTTCTAGGTGGATAACTGTCATGTAGTGCCTCAATTTGATGTTACTTGAGAGACATTTCTTGTTATAAATGTTCTTGGTCCGTCGTTATCCCAGATAACCCTGACGTCGTTCCAGAAGGATGAATGGGTAGTATGATTTCAACACCATCTAGCGGTGAACACAATTAGTTTGTGGCGCGAATTACTTCGTTTGCAGGACGATCCGTATCCTCTCATCAGTTAACTATCGGCTTCATTACAAGGCAGCGTGTTTCTGAAGCGAAATAACGTTCAAAGTGAAGCAGTGTTTTTGCAATGGAAGAACTGACTGATGTCATTGTAGAAGTGTGAGTATTATTTACCTAGATATTTTCAGATCATTCAAAACATAGTTTGGTACTATGCTAGATATGTCGTTTTAAGTATGAGATGAGCTTTCAGTGGGCTTCACCAGTGCTGGCCTACATAATTATGACCTAAATTTGCGCATCCTTCCTGAAGGACGTCAGGAAAATACAGTTACTTTTGTTTCAGGAAAGCCCTTACTCTGAACGAACTATTAGGGATTTTCGAAGTGAATGCAGTTCCCGACACTGAATCACTTAACATAATAACTTTCCCTCCTGTTGTAGATCTCATGATGAAGACACAGGAGCAGAATATTCCCCTACAATTGACCACCTTCCAGGTTCACAGTTGCGATCGGAGTTATAGCAGCAACTAACTTTGACACACTGAACCCTCTGAGAATATGGTTCTCCGATTTTCACGTGTGCAAAGATGAATTATCTCAGTGATACAACCACATTTGTTTTCACTTTACAACAAAGAAATGGGTGGGATCGATCGGGCTGATGAGAATATTTCACTCTACAAGGTTTCAATCAGTGGAAAGAAATGGTATTTCCTCCTGATAGCACACATGATAGATTTAGCAGAACAAAATGCCTGGAAACTCTATCGGAAACACGGTGAAAAACTAGATCATTTGAATTTTAGAAAACATGTAGTCACATCTATTTTGAAATCCAATAAAAGAGTGATTTCTGGTAAAGGTAAAGGGAGGCCTTCTAAGAAACGTAAAGTGTATGCACGTTTTGACGGATTGGCAAATCTTTCAATTGACACTCACAGTAAGAAAAAAAGCAACTTCATTGAAAACATTGCTCAAAGAAGTGCACTACAATGTGTATCAAATGTAACTATGCTTTGCACGTTTCATGCTTTGTACCATTCCACACAAACGTGTAATGCTTAGAATATGTTATGTGATGATAAATAAATTACTTCATTAATGAAAAATAAATAAATGAATGTTCTGGAAATGGTTAAAATTTATTTCAACAGTAGTGGATGATATAGTAAATAGTTTATTTCCCTGACGTCCTTTTGGAAGGATGCTCAGAGAGTAGCTATCCCTGACGTCCTTCTGGAAGGATGCTCAATTTCCGGCATACTAAGCAAAGAATTTCGGTAAACCTTTTTCTTTCGCTTCATTTACAACCTCAATGATAGATTTTCATGGAAATGTTCCTCATTACAAACAAAAAATAATTGAGGGTTATCTGGGATTGCTACCTCTAGTTTGTTAATCCGGGTGGTTAGTGCTACCCCGTCTGGCATATTGGATTCCAGCCATTCTTCCAGGTACTTAAATCTGTTTATTTTTCATTCTGACCCGGTTCCAACTGTAGTTTGCTAGGAGTATCACTGATATTGGTGAAGTATTTTGTCTTTTCTAGAGATACCCGTAATCCCATCTTGGCAGCCTGGTGTTTAAGTGAATTGAGTTGCTTCACTGCTACTTCTACAGAGTTCGCCAAAAGTGCCAGGTCATCTGCGAACGCCAAACAGTCAACTAGTAGCCCCTTACGTTTGTGTACCAGGTAAACACCACTTGGTATCTTTTATTCTTCCAGTTCTTTCCGCCACACTCTGATAACCTTGCTCAGTAAACAGTTGAAGAGGAAGTCTGTCTCGCTGTCTAACTTCAGTTTTTATATAAAAATTTTCCCCAAAATGTCCCTCTGAACTCCACTGGTCATCGCGTATTACTCGGAGTCTTTTGGATAAGGCTGTGGGTCTTCTGTTCCAGGCTCATTTCGTGCAGAATTCCCATGAGGGTAGTTCTGTCTACTGAGTCGTATGCTTTCGTAAACTCGACAAAGGTGACTACATTCTTCTTGGCCGCTAGTTTTACTTGCATTAAGTTGAGAATCTGCTCAGCACGAGAACGTCCTTTTTTGAAACTACCTTGGCTTTCCTGAAATTCAAGATTCAATTGAGGTTCGGCTCTGTTCAGTAACGCTTTAGATAATATATTGTAGGTAACTGGTATCAATGAGACCCTTCTATAGTTGTTTATGTAAGTCAAATCTCCCTTCTTGTGTAAAGGGTGGATCAGAGCATATGTCCTGTCATCTGGTAGCCTCTCAGTTTCCCAGATGTTCCGTAGGATCTCTGTCAAATTGCTGATTGCTTTGTTCCCGGCCTTCTTCCATAGTTCGGCAACTATGGCGTTTTCTCCCGGTGCTTTGGTATTTTTCAGAAATTGGAAGAAGTTTGTTACTTCTTCTTCTGTTGGAGGAAGAGAGCTTGGTTGTCTGGGTCTGTCTTGGTAGACAGAGGAAGTCCTAGGGGACTCAAAGTTGAGGAGATTCTCAAACTATTTGGCCAATAGGTGACAGTTCATTCTTTCTCGCTCTATGCTGCGAAGGCCCGTTTTCGGGTCATGACCTCCCCAGTTGCTCTCCGCCAAATTTGTCGATCACGCGCAGCCACTCTCCAATTCTGGATCTTGAGGATGTGTGCGGCGTCCTGATATACACCATCTTCCCATCCGTTACGTAGCCTTCCCACAGGCCTTCCTCCTCCATAGTCTCCTAAGAATACCTTATTTAGGATTCGGTGTTCTTCCATCCTAATTAGAGGACCTGCCCATTTAAGTCTCTTAATTCGAATGGCATGCGACAGGGGTGGCTCCCCATACAGGGAATATAGTTCATTGTTATATCTAATTCTCCATTTCCCTTGTACGCATATGGGTCCATAAATTCTCCTCAGGATTTTTCTTTCGAGGGAATCTACCTTCTCCACGGCTTTCTTTAGGTGGGTCCACGTATCACGTCCATACCTCACTATACTGTGAATGAGAGTTTTGTATAGCATAACTTTTAGGCTCCGGTTTATATGTCTACTTCTGAAAAGAGGTAGTACTGCGAAGTATGCTCTATTATCAGCTTGAATTTTTGCCCGTATTTCTAACGTTTCCTCATTCTTGTTGGTTAGATGTTCGCCAAGATATTTAAACTCATCCAACACCTCCAGTTTGGACCCATCAGGGACAAGTTGGCCATCTGTATACTTCCTTCTCGAGCCTGCACCGTTACCTACGTCTTTTGTTCATTGATCTTAAGTCCAATCTCTTTGCCTTCTCTACTCAAGTCTTCAAATACTTCTTTAAGTGTCCTTGTTGTTTTCTCCATCAAATTAATGTCGTAAGCATATCCAGCTAGTTGAGCTGTTGTGTATAGAAGTGTTCCATTGGTGTCCACCCTTAACTTTCTAATCACTGATTACAGTGCCAGGTTAAATAGAATTGGTACCAAGCCATCTCCTTGATTCAATCCCTGATTTACTGCGAAGAAGCTGCCTACTTCAGTCTGAATTTTCACTTACGCCATCGCATTTCGCAGAGTTAATTCCACTAGTCACACCAGCATTTTTAGTATCTTGAACTCTCTTTATATCTCCATTAATTTATCCCTGTAAGTAGAGCCGTATGCTTGTTTAAACTCTATAAACATATGTGCCACATCTACGCCCCGTTCCCAAAATTTCTCCAACACATGTTTCACTGGAAATATCTGATCAATAGTGGATCTTCCCTTCCCGGTCCCTGCCTGGTACTCTCCTAGTATTTCTTCCACTAGGGGTTCTAGTCTCTTCTTCAGTATGGACATGAACAGCTTATATACTGTACAGAGAAGTGTAATCCCTTTATAATTGCTACATAATAACTTATCCCCGCTTTCTTGTATATTGGGCTAATGATGCCTTTGCGCCAGTCTTCAGACATTTCTTCTGTATTCCACACACTCATAATTAGTTCCTATATAGCCTCCTGTAGTGTGCTTCCTCCGTATTTCAACAACTATGCAGAGATTGCATCAATACCTGGTGCTTTATTGTTTTTCATTTGCTGTATGGCTTCTATCACTTCTTGCATAGATGGTGCTGTGACTTCCGATTCATTTGTCTCATTATTATTCCTTGATGTACTCGTAGTTAGTGCTTTCCCTTCCATTTCTACTGGGTGCAGGAGTGTTGGAAATATTCCTTACATCTATCATGGATCCCTTCTTTATCTCCCAAAAGCTGTCCATCTCTAATAGGTGGCAGTTGTCTTTATCATTATAGGCTAAGTTCCCATCTGGACCCCTGAAGTGTAGGCTGGGTGGGGTATAAGTGCCTGAGGTTTCGTTTGAAGGTCTTGTAGAAGTTTCTGGAGATTATATTCTTAAAGTCTTCATCCAATTGTGTTAATTGGTACTGGGTGTACTGACGCTTAATCTGTCTGATGATTCTGTCAGTTAGTCGAGGTTGCTCTATGAACTTATCCCTATTTGCTTGGGACTTCTCTGCGTCCCATTGTAGCCAAGCCACCTGTCTCTGTGCGATCGCTTGGTCGCAGACACTGGTCCACAGGTGTATTTCTTCTGTTTCATCAACATAACTTCTGTGGGAACTTTGACTAAGTTGTCCCGTAGTTGGTCCCAGTTATAACTCTCGTATTTTAGAGCTGGCATTTTCTATGTAATCATGTTGCTTGATTTCAGTTTCTCCAGGTCAAACTTAGTGAGTTTGCGTGTTCAAGCTCTTCTTGTGTTTCTGGGTCAGAACCGATTTTTTCTTTTTTATTATTATTATTATTTTTATTATTATTATTATTATTATTATTATTATTATTATTATTATTATTATTATTGAGCCTTAATCGAAACCCTGTATCGTTGCATTCTCCCTCTGATAGCCTGTCTCCTTTCTGCTGTCCACCCGCTGCTCTGCTGTTCTTCTTCACGAAAGCCCTTGAAGTGTCGGTACTTGGTTCTGTTAACAATGTTTTCACGATTTAGTTATTTGTTTTAGATCCTTCCTGACCTAACTGAACCACTTATCACAAGTGTTAAGTCAACTATCGAGTATGTAAAAATTTCTTAGTCAACTCCTTCTCATCCATTCTAAATGGGTGGTCAAAGAAATTGAGTCGTCGCTTCTTGATGGATTCCATCAGTCGTTCGATTTTCTGATATAGCTCCTCTCGCCCTCTCAAAGTGTATTGCCCAGCCACGATCTATGGGCCCATTGTCTTTCGGAGGATCTTCCTCTCAAACTTCTCAGCTTCTCTCGGATCAGTCTTTCCGGTAACTTGTAGGCGTTCACTTCCATACAGGCATTCGGGTTTCACCACCGTGTTGTAATGTCTGAGTATAGCTTGTATTGAAATTATTTCTTTCCTTGTACATACCGTGAGTTGCGTAACGCTGCAGACATCCGATCTCATAAAAACAGAACTGATATCAATTCATAAGTGTACAAGGATCAAGTTACGGAACGTTGGCACTGGGATTTGGAAACATTTTGTGTACTGAACAAACTTGATAACTATTTCAAGGTGATCGAGCGACATCCCATACACATTGAGCGGCTACTCCATCAGCTGTTTCCAGGTCAGTTGATTTCTAGAAACTCCAATTTTCCATAATTTTCACAAAATACTTACACCGAAATAACTATTTAACCTAGACTTACGTACCTCGACAACGAGTACATGGAAAGAAAATTTTTAAGGCGCTTTTAATGGGTATAACGCGTATATCGCCTAGATTTTTTAACGGTTATGTATAATGACTAAATTGACGGTTTAAAGAGGAGGCTAACTCTTGAAAAAATAGAAAATAAAATTTTAAGCGCAGTTTCCATGAAATAGTGCTTCTCAGTAAGACAAAATTCATGCTAAATGTGACGTCACACGCATACTGTTATAAGATGGTGCTGTGTGCTGACTCGTGCGCTTAGTTGGAGGTTAGCTGTCGTTGTGAATACATCGTGGTTAGTCAATCAGGAGTTAATGATTGCCCCAGAGGAGTGCGACAGGCTTCAGCAGCCGGCACAATTCCTATCCTCGCTGCGAGATGGGAGCTTCATTCATTCCATTCCTGACCCTGTCGAATGCGTGCAAACAGGCTATAATTTTTATATTTCAATCCTTATATCACAGACCCATACTACACCGAGTTATTAACCATATTCTAAGTTCTATTGAACTAAATTTATTATTCACATTACATTCGTCTTTTATTTCTAACTAACAAGTTACCCGTGCTTCGCTATGGTATTATACTGAAATTTATAATTTAATGATTAACGTTCTATATATAACCCGCCGAAATTAACTATCTGACTCGTTTTCTGAAGGAATCCGCCAAAATTCGCGATCTGACCAGTTTTCTGAGAGATTACGGCAAAGTTCTCCCATTTTTCATTCTTTATTTCCAGCAATAGATTTCGTACTTCCACGGCTAGGTCCAGGTATTCCACCCAGTCAGTTGGGTCCCAAAATCTTTGCCATCTTTTCCCATAAGCATTTTTGATATGGATCCTTCACACGTGGGTATAGGAATAAAGAACACAACGAACATTGTTCTGATGGACTGCATATTGATGTGTGGCTGGGAGGCGTAACCAGTCTTAAGGGAAATAATGGATAGGAAGAACTTTGTGAGATACGAGGTTTTCATTCTAGGCCATCGATATATGTCATCAATTCCAGATGCCTTGTTCCTATTTAAGACTCTCAAAGCTCTGTTGAATTCTGACCTCAAAATTTATCTCACATTTAGTCATCATCATCAACGACCCCTTCTTGATCCAGAACCATATCATCTAATTCCTTACCCTAATACAATTGTTTAATATGGTCCAGCCAACTTTCTGTCTTGTATTATTTCCCTGGAAGCTATTTTTCTTTTCTCCAAAGTTTTCCGTGATTTTTCTGTATGCGCGTCTACCTTTCTTACTACCATACAACTATCAACAACCTTGCACTTCTTTTTTAGTCATTCTTCCTTGGTTAACGTGCACTTCCATTATTTAATTGCCTATTTCTTCTGCCATCCTCAATTTTAGCATTCTTGTATTTTTCCCATTCGTCTGTCAGGTATAATATCTCCTGACTGATCTCATTATTCACGACTGTACACTCTTCATCTATCGTGTTTCCTTCAGCCTTTTCAATTAGTCCTTGTGCAGCATGATCCTTGAAGCAATCACACACACTGATTTCTTTCAACTTATCTATATCCCATGTTTTTTAAATCTTTCCTTTATTCATTTTTTCAACTTCAAATGACCTTTCATGACCAACAAGTTATGGTCACTGTTTGATTTCTGAATCTGTGCCTAATCATGCTTAGGTCTGTTTGATAATTTCCTGTCTCTCCGTGTTTAGTCCACGTAAACAGCCGTCGATTGTGGTGTTTGAAACAATTTCATGTTTGAAATATCTACATATTTTGGCGATAGTGAAAATAAATCATAAGAGGTAAATAATTGCATTAAAATTTAAATATTTATGTGCACAATAATATTCAATGAATTAATTCATTGTAATTATTTCCAAATCACAATGATAAACCATAGATCGTCAGTTGGGACATGCTTACATTTAAAGTGAGTCCAAGAGTACACAAGTCAACCCTTGGGATAGTTTTTCCTCTCTACGATGTTCAGAATCGTTCTGCCCGCGTGATGAGCACAAACGCACAACGCGAGCGCAAGCCAGGCAACATCCGGCAAGTATATACACGCACGGGGCGAGTACGGAGACAAGCAAGTTGAATCTGTGGGGCTAAGGGTTTGAACGAGATCGGAGAGACGAGTATCGCTACGCATGGCAGTTTTTGGCGAGTACCAAGAGCTGGTTTGTTATCTGTAAAGTTTGCACCGTCAGATTGCCACACAGCCTAGGGACAGTTGGAAAGGAATATGGCTTTCGCACATTCCTGCTAGTGAAATTTCGACTGTGGGAGGTAGTGAAAATCCCACTCACAAGTCCTTTTATTTGGATGGAAGCAGAGATGGATGAAAGTCCAAAGTGAATTCGTATAAAGTAGAAGATTCCATAATAATGATTTCATCACTTTACAGAATCTCAAAGAAGAATTGGGGAAAAGACTGGAAGACACCGCGCTCGTACTTCTCATCCGAAGCGAAGACATATTTCACCATCCATACACATATTTCAGGAACTCTTGTGATCGAGGGCTGTGTGGAAATCGTTACTAAAAGTGCAGAAAGCACTAAGCATCACGTACAGGAACTCAAAATGAAAACGAAATCCGAAATTCTAAATTCTAAAATATGTAAATGAAAATATTTATGTCCGAGGATCGACACAGCTTCTTAACCTAACAGGTAATTTGCATCAGTAAATGATGTCCAGAGTTGCGAGCATTAATTTCGTATTTCGTAAGCTATAATCTTCTTATACCAATTTCATTCATAACTCCTGCATATCTACTGTATCTTGCTATAAGTTACTTTTTCCTTCCTGCATGAATGTTTCCAGCTTATACATTTTTACCACGTTATTACCTTGTTAATGGTACCCAATCCTTACTTGTTCTCAGACATTACCTAGCCAAATAACTCCTACATTGCATGGTAGGGTAGTTGATAATATGAACAATAGAATTCATTTATTCCTCCCACATTGTTAACTTTTTCAAGAAGTAATCTAGTATTAAATCCACGATACAGAGAGGAAGTGTTTTCACTTACTTTAGTGGTAATTGATTTGTTTCTGTTATTGATTTATGCTTACAGACTCGGCCATTGACCTTCATATCCCTACGTGTGAAGACACAAGCATTAGATAACAGTACCTGAAAGAGAGCGGGGGTGAATATGAACGAAATTGGTTATGGAAAACTAGAAATTACCTCCAGCATACACCAGATATATTTCTCAAAAAACATTAAATAATTATTTTTCTACCACAATCGAAACTTAGAATTATTTTGATTCTAATAATCCAGATTGAGTCGATATTTGGCAAGTTAGAGTAAGTCGATTCTGAAAAGAGATAAATCACACCCCAATAATTGCAGTCTGCAGTACAGAAAGAAGAGATGAATACAAATGATAGGGGAACGAAGTTTAAGTCCGAATGACGTGTTACAGGCCCTACAAAGCGTATCCTAAAGGATAGCCGCTCCCAAGGGTACTATAGCTGTAATACGAAGCCTCCTCCAGGGCAACATTACATTTTAACATCCTATCTAAAACAAGAATGTTCTGTAAATTGACTTAGTTTCATATTGCATAATTGTGTAGAACACTATGTATGATAATACATTTATATTATACTAGCTGTAATATCCGGTGTTGCCCGGGTATTGTTTGAGTGTTTACCTTTAAGATTTGTATTGCCTCTTAATTATCTATGAAGTGAATCTGTGTAGAATTCCTTATAGAGTCGTTGATTGACATTTGATAATCTATTATTGAGTTTTAGAGTTATTTACATGTGTTCGATTTCGAGGTTTAGATTATTTCATTTTTGAGTAAAACTTTGTCCTTGTGTAAGCCGGAATTGACTGGAAAATATTTTTTTCTTTAACCAATTAGTACGTATGTATTCACCCATATATTCAACTGTCAATAAAATTGTCACCAATCAGCCTTGCGACCTCAAAACTGTGGATTCAACACTAATCTCGATAGAGAATTAACTTTTCACCCCAACTCACACCCCGTCCCAATAGAGGCTGAACTGGGCTTGAATGTTATCTAGAGTTCGCAATTCATCTCAGCGACACAAACAATGTATTCGACATTAACATCGCTTATTTTTCATTATTTGTACGTGTTATCCACTCCCACTTTCACCCCTAGCGGAGGTAGAAATTTCTCACCTCCACAGTTTTTTTATTCATTTTTCCAGACAGTAAGTCATATGTGTACCTAATTTTGATGAGAGCTATGCATACATATATCTATAATTTTGATCATTTTGAGGGTTTTCTGTCTCATCAATTCTCATTTCCCATGCCAATGGGATTGCACTTGCACTTAGACGGCATCCGGAATGTTCCAACGTACCCGAAAACTATGGGTTCGAAAATAATATTGGTCGTTTTTTATTATTCTTCCAATTCCTCCCCTCCAAATCTCCACCGCTGTGGGTGATAGAGATGTCTCAAATCCATAGTATTTTTTTTCAGATCGTAATTCAAATGTGTGTTAACCTGGGTTGAGAGCAATGCTGGAATACCCAGAGTATAACTTTATTTTGAGAGTTCTAAAACTGCGTTACACTCCCAATTTTCATTTTCTGGGTTTATATACAAAAGGCATTAGGGGAAATCAAAGAGGAATTCGGAAAGGTAATCGTAATCGTAATTAAAAGGAGGAAATAAAAACTCTGAGATTATCGATTGTCTTATTATTATATCACAGTCTGTAGAAGATACAGAGACATTTCTAAATATATTCAACACAGTTTTCTAGAAGAGGCACAGGATGAAATTAAATAAAAATAAAACAAAGTTAATGGAGTGTGGCAGAACAAATTCAGGTGATGCAGGAAATATTAGATTAGGAAATGAAATCTTATGAGATACAGATGAATATTTTTATTTGGTTAGTAGAATAAATATTGTTGGCAGACGTAAAGGAGGACCTAACATTGCAGACTTGCACAAACAAGGAAGGCATTTTAGTAAAATAAATTTGTCCACTTTGAACATTGATATAGGGATTATGAAGTATGTTTTGAAGACTTCCGTTGGACTATGCGAACCTACATTTCGGTTAGAGATTGGACAAAGAAAATACTTTAAGAAAGTTACATTTATGCGGCTTTGTATGGAAGTGAAATGTGGATAACAACTGGCTCAGAAGGAAAGCAAACATAGTTTTTTTAAATATGGTGTTAGAGAAAAATGCTGAAATTGAGATGGATACACCGAATCACGAATGATAATATACTGAATTAATTGGCGAGAAGAGAAATATTCAGGGAAATTCGACCAGATGAAGTGTGATAGGACCAATCTTAACACACTCAGGAATTGTTTATTTGGTGTTTGAGGAAAGTGTAGGTGGAAAGAACTTTAGGGATAAACCAGGACATGAATATGACTATCAGATTATAGCAGATGGATACAATAATTCTGTAGAAAGGAAAAGTTATGAGGAGATATTGTGACATGGAGAGCTGAATCAAACCATTCTATGTAATGATGGCTCAAACAAAAGATTGCGGATTTAGCTCATTCTCCCCTGCATTGTTTCTTTTTACATTCGCTTTAAAGCGTGTACGCCCCCAAATTACGCTTTCTCACGAACGAAAACAGGGAGTCAACAAGTACGGTGATTTGAAAAGCAATATAGAACACCACCAGCAGTATTGATGAGTGTCAGCTGCAATGGATGTCAACATGTCTTGCCTTGCAGCTCGCTGTTGAAGTACCGCTAACACTACATGCTGTCCATAGCCGTTCATCATCACTGTCACTGCTGCCAACACATGTTAGAAAAAATAACTTTCGATCCACTGGTGTTTCGTTTTTACCCTCTTCATTTAGTCAATACCTGTACAGTATATACGAAAGTTGCCTATGCTAACCTACACTTGGAGTTAGAAATACATTTCAGTTAGAGATTAGGCAAAGGAGAAGAATTAAATTTACGAAAGCGGGTCATGAGAGAGATTCCCTCTTTTATTAACCAGATACAGAGATGTATCGCACAGTTTGTAGTATTTCTGAGTGGTAGCGATTAGATACACTAGTCAGTAAACCAGAACATTTGCTTAGCGACAGTTGCAAAATTACGAAGTTACGGAACGAGTGGTCACGGGAGGAAGTTCGTATAATGATCCGTATTCTGCGATCGAAACTAGGGATCCTGTCAATATTCACAGCAGAATCGTGTCTCAAAAGAGAAAAAAGATTGGTGGTATTGTAATGGCCGCAGAGGTTTGAGGGTTTCGTACACTTACTTATTAGAAATTAAACTATATACCTTATGATTTCAAGGCAATGATGCGAAAAATGATATGGTAACGTACCATCGTTACCGGTCTTTGTTGTTATTATTTCGGTATTTTCATGCCAGGTAGCAGCATTTTGCACGGAACAAGAAGAGCACAGTTTCTACTCACGTTATACTTCGAGGGAACTGCCGACTACCCGTATTTATCAATATTCTTAGAGTTGAAAACATGAGCTCAGTGGAGTTAGGTGCCTTGTTTACGTCATGGTTGGCGGCAAACGTGCTAGCATTTCTCTGTTTTTTTGTTGATGATACTGAATATATAGTGAAATTAAGCAGTACCATATGCATATGCTGCAATGGCACATTCTGGTCCAGTGAGGAAAGCAGTGGCAAACTATCTCAATCCTCATCTTGCCTAGTACGCCTCATTTGGACTCTTCCATTGCTTTTTGCGGTTTCCCTATAACTTCTTAGCCTTTGGTGGTGCTATTTGAGGATCCAAACAGCCCCTGGCGGGATGACCTACCAGACAGACACATCATATGCATTATATTATGTTTACTTGCTAGTTGATTAATTAAATAGTTTCATTAGGTAATTAGGTACATATTGTTAGCGAAGTGTTAGATATAGCCTAGCCGGATATGGTTCATTTAGGTTAGGCCTTGTTATTGTCGCGTGCGACGTGGCGAGGAAAGTTCATTTAGCTGACGATATCACTGAATATCTTGACAATTATTCAAGATAAGTGATGACATTTCTTTCAGAAAGTGCGCTTGATGGTGATATTAATCCAGCACCTCCAGTAAGAAATGTGTATTTTATACAAAATCGCCGACGTTATCAGCGATACGTAATTTATTACAATTTAATCTATCCTTAGATCTAATATAATATTAATATTTACCAAGCTGGTAAACAATAATATGACCTTTCTACTAACATCAATCACAATTTCATCATTGAACACAATTTCTCAGAATTACTTTAAAATTTTCGAAATCTGAAACTTGTAACTTTGTTTCCGAATTTGTTATTTTTTCAAACTGAACAGTCTGGTTTATGGACATGACTTACATGCAGTGATAATAAGTATTGCATACTCTATAGGTTTACAAACTTTCATGTTGATATCTTTATTGATGTACCTTCCATGTAATTTTAAAAGAAACGTGTGCATAGTGGGGTAAACATGGCTGACTTTCTTCACACGACCATTCTCTACAACTGACCACGATGTATTCACGACAGCTAACCCCCAACTGAGCACGCGAGTCAACACAGCGCCATCTTGTAACAGAGTATGCATGTGACATCACATGTCTACCACAAGTTTTGCCTTAATTTAACGTACTATTTCATAAAATCTATTTTACATATTTTAACTTTTTGCAACATGTAGCGTCCTCCTTTATCTGTCACTTGAGACATTGAACATAATCGTAAGTTAAATAGTCTCGGGGATACACGTGTTCTATCAAAACACTAAAAGCGTCTTAAAGTTTTCCTTCCATGTACCCATTGTCGAGGACGCTAAAATGATTTCTGCCCCTCAAGTGAGGAAGATGTGCCGTGAATTAACACAGGCTCGAAAACCTGTGAAAGATGAAGTGCGGAATGGTCGTCCATCAACATCAGACGCGTTCTTTACTACCTTTATGAAAGATAACGGGAGAATATAATTGTGACTGAATCAGAGGTGTTCAACTAACAGGGCGCTACTTTCTACCATCAAGAACGTCGTGACGGATGGTTGAAAAACTTGTGTTAATTACGTCGAAAAATAAACGGGCCAGTCTTCACCTTTCACCCATAAAACATTAGAGACTGATGACTTATCCCAAATTCTAAGGATTATTCTCGGATTTTCCATGGGTGGTATGGAGAAATGAGGCCTTCAACTAACTCTACCTTATCGTCAGAAATGGACAACCGATGTATGCACGGTAAATACACGGGCACATCTCTACCCTCTCAGAATACACATTTCCTATGACTCAACAGTCCGATATGCTCACGAGTCATTTTTGTAGCGCTCACGTAAGCCTTGACGATATTCCTGTGTATTTTATGTTACGTGATACCTGTATTTTGATCCGCAATAACTGTTCTTCCTTTCTAAAACTTGCTTTAGGGCGGCATAGTAAATGTTGCTCACTTCCATTGTTCACACAGACTGCACAACTCATTTCACCGACTGTTTCGGTTCCGACTGATGGCCCTCACTTCCTGCTAGGGAATGCACGATGTTGTAACATAATACTGATAGTGTTGACACTATTTTATTTACAACCCTTGTACATAAATGCGTACATATTTCCCCTGTTAATGCTCAGTGGGCAGACACGAGGATCTTATGGGATGGACTGCTCATGTGGCCTGATAGTATAGGACCATAAAGGTAGTATTTTATCAAAGGATGTAAATTATAACCAGCAGATATATAGGTAAGGGTTGTTCTGCCCGAAGGCAGATCCGAACATCCGCAGAGGTATTCCTGAGCCGGAGTTTACTTGCGGTAGGGTGGACAGTTCCTTTCCGCTCCTCCATTCCCTTACCCCCACCAACAGCGCGTGGTAACCCATCCAACTCCTGACCACGCCCAATGTTGCTTAACTTCGGAGATCTCACGGGATCCGGTGTTTCAACACGGCTACGGCCGTTGGCTAGCAGATATATAAATAACGTTTATTAAGGAATAGCAACGGTGTTGCGTTAAATGATGAACCAATAAATAAATTGAACTAACATAAATTGAAAATAAAGGCCTTAATGAAATTTCTCAATTTATATCTACTTGAAAGTTACTTTAAATATGTTTGAGTTTAACAGACTCAGTTTTTTATTTTTATCCATTAAAATAAGCTAAATTAAACTTGGAAGAGCTTGTTCGATATTCGATTAAAACATGATCGTCACTGAAACCTGGTAGTACCACTCATCATCACAGATGGACTATGATCAAAATGTATACAAGGAAAATAACTAACTGAAATAACTCTGAATGTATCTACATTAAAAAAACAAAAATGATTTCTGGCTTTTAAAACTCTACTTATGTTAAATTCTTCCTAACTGAATATACACCTTTATTTGAATTCACTAAGTCATTTCTTCAGTGAGCATGGTTGGATTTCGTTAATCCTAAAATATGTGACGACCATGTCACACTGATAAAAAATTCCGAAGTTCAGCAACAGTAAAATATCTAAACACTCTCCATTTCTGACAAAGCAACGCTGAAACATCAACCTCATTGCGGTAAAACTTAATGAATGACAACACACGATGACGAAACAAAATAATCACCGATATGTGCATATGAGTAGCCAAAGTATTAAAAAAAATTACACCCACAATCAATAATCACAATATACACGCCATTTTCAAGATTATTTGATAGAGTTATAAATTTGATTATGCCATTTATTATCATACCGCCTGAAATGAAAGTCCCCTTTCCCTATTTCTTGACTCCCTGATGTGGTGTGGAATGTGTATTCCTCCAGGATAATCAGACATGCCTTTGCCATCTCGGTTACGTTCCTTATGCGAATAAAACATTATAACATTAAGTGCTCTATTATATTCTTCTCTTTTACCTATAAGTTCCAACTGAAATTTGTGAGTGACGGTAGGTACATGTGTAGGAACAGTTTACGTGTAATTTAGATATGCTTTTTTGAATAATTGAAGCAGCGAGGCTACCTAGTGATGATTTGTGGCGGAAGAAGTAACAGAACACAGGCTTGAATGATACAGAAACAAATTAATGTCCTTGGATTCATGTCCAACTAATAATTTTTATAATTTTTGGGACATGAAGTGCCGAAAATTTGTCCCGCAATAGCTCCTTCACGCTGCAGTAATTTTAACAATATGAGAACTTTGTACTGAACACTTTCAAATGCTACCTACCTTAGCCACGATGGAAATCGTACCTTGGGCTAAGAAGGCCAGCTCATCCATAATTGTTCGTATACCAGGCGGCTTGCGAGCGCCGTACTTTCTACTTATAACTGTCCCGCATACACGAGAGATGAATAGGATATCTACTAACTGATTTTCACAGGGGCTCTACTGCCAACAGCCAATTTACCGGTACGTCAGAATATGAAAAGATATGAACCGGACGGTCGCTCGCAGCATGTTTCTCAGCGCTACCCGTCTAAAGAAACACCCTGGATTAGTAAACCTCGTTTACTACCGCATAGTACTAGGCCGGTATGTACTAGTGTTCAGCAGCACTATATTTTCTGTCTGCATATCGCCAAGGTCTAGAATGTTCATCAAAGACGAATACGCATACATCATTTTAATCTGTGAAGAATCTGGTGAGAATGCAGCCGAAGCTCCAAACAGACGTCTGCCTTCTACACACGCATTTCGCCTAACAGTATCTGTTTATGTTTCATACAAACAACTCTTTTATTGAGTGGAATGTCTACACGTGTATATATTAATGAGTTATTAAATACTCTACTGCATCTTTGGCGTATTTACAAATGCAATCTGTTATGCAATGTGTGCAGTAAAATGACTACTATTTGTTTCAAAACATCCACAATACAGCACTTTGTTGCACTCCTTCGAAAACAATTTATTAGTCATCCCATGCATGCGGGACAGTTGTAAGTAGAATGCACGGCGACCGCGAGCCGACTGGTATATAAAAGTAACCCATTAACCAGGTAAAACATATATACCGATTACTTTTTTGGTAATAAGCAAGTTGCCCATGTTGTTAGGGGGGCGCAGCTGTGAGCTTGCATTCGGGAGGTGGTGGGCTTGAACTCCATTTTCAGTAGCCCAAAAGGTGTTTTCCGTTGTTTACCATTTTCACACCAGTCAAATTACCTGTACCTTAATTAAGGCCACGGCAGCTTATTTCCCACTCCTAGCCTTTTCATATCCCATCGTCCCAGTAAGTCCTATCTAAGTCGGTGCGACATTAAGCAAAACGTAATTCTTTAGTTTATAATTCAGTTCTCCTTCTCGCGAAATTACAGTATGGCATCTTCTCATATCGCCATAAATTATTATTATTACGTCTTATTTTTCTTTGCACTATTTTCCAAAGTTTTATTTCTGTTTATGTAATGCGCACCTGAACATTACCCTTGTTCTCGTTCTGGTATCGGCGAAACCCTGACAAAACAAAGGCAAGGATACACCTGAAACCGCAGCTTAATGTTACTAACTTAATTAAAACACATACATTTCGTTAATACCTGCATTAAACGTGACTGTAGCTTTTGAAATGTAAGTAGGTAGATATTTTAATTCCTTTTCTTTCGCTTTTATTCACTAGAATTCAATTTCGTCCTTCTTATCGCGTTTTTTTCATATTCTCCTTGTTGAAACAGAATATTACTTTCACGTGACATCATCTGGGTTCATATGTCATCAGAGGTCAGGAAATTGAATTCTGTAGCCCATCTTCACTCCTATATCTCTCTCTTTCCTTCCAACTTCGTTGTTTCAAACGTTTAATTTGTGTTCATAATATTTTCACTGCATAATAACCAAGTAAATATTTACAAATCAACTGAGGTCTATTCAGTCGTAATTTATTTGTACTTGTATTACTTATTGGTGTAAGGATTACTAACATATGATACAGACTAATAAATGTCAAGAGAAACAACTTATAGTCTGTTAGTGCAAGAAGAGTTTGATTTCCGTGCTGTTAGTTCTGAGTTATGACTCAATCGTTATAACCAATATCTTTCATAATTTGACGTTTTGAGAGGATGAAAAGAAGCATGGACTAGATTTACTTTCTAAGTAGGCGTGGGCTTAATAGTTCTAGACTCTAGAGGATTGAATACCAAGTGAGAGATTTCAATTTCGAACAGTATGCTATTTCTATAAACTTCATTTCGTACTAATTATGCTTTTCCTATACAACGGTATAAAGAGAGATGTACAGTGTGGGCTTCACCTCACCAGGACGTCAAATTCTGCATCAAAATCAGCAAATTTAATACAGGAAGTTCATTACGGGAAGTGAAATCTGGACATTAGTAAAACAGCAGAGGGGCTGTCTTGAAGTTGTGAAATTGCTGGCTTTAGTCGAAGATGACTCAGGTTTGACTTCCGGTCGAGTCGCTGATTTAAAACTAGGGGACTAGGTGTGTGTGTGTGTGTGTGTGTGTGTGTGTGTGTGTGTGTGTGTGTATGTATATGAGTGCCGTATTCAACATTAGTATTCATCCTACGGCACATTATCAGTGATGCGCAGGTCGCCCATGGGTGTTGACTTAAAAGACGTGCACCATGATGATGATCACTCAGTATTCATAAACTCAGACCTGTTCACTTTGCCTCGCTGCAATATTTTTTCTAGCCGTCACTTGTACACTCCAACACATTTGAGATACATACACTTCTAAATATTGAATATTTCCTATTCACTGAAATTCATTCGAAAATTTTTCCAATTTAACTTGTCGATTGCTGAATTTTTGTTTTAGCCTTGTTGATTATCAATCATTTGACACCACTGAGAACATTCTGTCGCTCTCCATTCTCAAAATACACTTCGTCAGCTGTCGCTCAACCCACAAATTCCTTGCTCAAATTTGCCCTTTCGGCTTATCACTTAGGTGACGTCATCAGTCCCAACAGTTCTGCACTGACGTTACGAACGTATTCACGTCCAAAGAAAGTGTGCTTGAGTAACTTCTCAGTCGCTTTTTCTTGATGTAAACTTTCAGTTAATTTGAAGCATAATGTTTTGAACAAATGCTTCTGGTAGTGCTACAGATGTTCTATTTCTACAGCCAAATTGCAACTAGAATCCTTCTGATTTCTCAAATACGAAATTTACCTTCGTTAACTGCTCTCAATATCTAGACCCAACGTTCTCTCACAAAAAAGAAAAACAAGTCACGTGGCTATTTATAACAAGAATTTACCTATGGGGCGTGCGCCAGCGGCCGTAGCCGTGTTGAAACACCGGATCCCGTGAGATCTCCGTAGTTAAGCAAAATTGGGCAGGGTCAATATTTGGATGGATTGCCACGCGCTGTAGCTGGGGGTAAGGGAATGGAGGAGCGGAAAGGAACTGGCCATCCTACCGTACGTAAACGGGTCAGGCACACCTCTGCGGTAGTTCGGACCTGTCTGCGAGCAGAATACATCCTTACCTTATGGGACGTACAGTATCAAATGATACCTGATCCTCTTGGGCATGAGATACCATTTGAAAAATATTATTTATATTGACTGTCTGCCTCCGTGGAGTAACGGTTAGTGTTATTAGCCGTCCTCAGAGGCCCGGGTTCGATTCCCGGTACTGGCAGAAATTTAAAAGTGGCATGAGGGCTGGTATGTGGCTGAAATGGCACATGCAGCTCACCTCCATTAGGGGTGTGCCTCATAAGAGCTGCACCACCTCAGGATGAGGACACGAATTTTCCATTGATTGGAATTCAAACCACGGCCGTCTTGATGAGAGGTCAAGAACATATTTATTATTTTATAATTTCCCTCCGACGGTTCTACTGAAAAAAGTCATAGCATGTTCACTCTATACCAAATGCTTGCTGAATTGTAATGTGAAAGGGAGGAAAATTTCTTAGAATAGACATCCAGGGGAGGTTATTAATAATTATTATTTTTTAGGGTAGATATTACCATATTAGGATAATCAATCCTAGTAAGACAATACTCAGTATAATGAGAGAGAGAACTGATTTGTTTACAGCTGAATGTACTCAAGTAATGAAGACTGAATGATTCTTTTCACCTTATCACGTTCTCACCTCAGAGATAATCAATGAAGAAAAATTTTCGTTTATATTGTTATTCTACGTCTTCATTCGGATATCAGGATTTAATCTAGGGATTTTTAGAAGTTATGATATATTATTCCACTGTCAGTAGCAAGTGTCTAACAGACAGCAGGTGGCAAATGGTGACACCTGGCGTTGCTGTTTGGAGATACAGGGCACATAACCCTCACTCCACTAATATCGCACCGATAGTGATTTATCTGCAGAATATCACAGGCATAGCAGAGCACTTGCCCTGTCTACTGAAATATATGAGGTGTACGTGCACCAGAACGAGCGGTTATATTTTAATTTTCTCGAGGAAGTGAATCAAGAGTTACGTCTTTCGTGTATCGGATAAAAATCATAATACTTAAATATCCGGTATAGAGTGGTGATGCAGGATAATTTATCCAATAAATCCTTCTCCTTTTAGTCGATGGAGTATGCATTACATGTCATCATTAGCGAGTTTTCTTTAGTCAATCTCAACAAGTAAAACACTCAGTTAAATCAAAAAGCGAACTGATTTGTTTTACGGCTGACAGTACTTTAAGTACTCAACACCGAGTGATTCTTAATATTAAATAGATAGTGTTACATACAGGATACTTCGACATAATTTTGAGTGATATTGAATGAAAATGTAATTATCGTTTTTAAAAGCATGTGAGAGTTTGAAGGCTAATTTAACACACTTTTAAGTGGAAACAATGAACTCTTTTCCTCACTAAAGGTTTCAAATTTGTGCATCCCTTTAGAAGCATATTGTTATTACTACCTGTACAAAAAGCAGTAGGAAAGTTTTTAATGTGAGTGAACGCTTTAGACTTTTAAAAAATGATTCCCACCAAACTCAATACACTTCTCCACGAGTCGAAACCAGTCACTGAACCAACTCTGCTACTTTTCTTCGCTTACATTTTCACACTCTTGATCCCATGCTGCCAGAAGCTCCTCGTCAGATGCAAAATGCCGCCCTTTCAGCTTCATCTTCACTTCTGGGAAAAGTGCGAAATCACATGGGGAAAGATCAGGACTGTATGGAGGTTGATCGAGCACAGTCAACCCTGATCTGGCAAGAAAGTTCATTGTTACATTAGCACGATATGCTGGAGCATTGTCGTGATGCAAGAGCCAAACGTTGAGCCGCGACCTTGTACGGAGCAGGTTGAGAGCCTGTAAAACATGAGGCAGACAAGTCTCACTGTACCATTTCGCAGTAACTATACTTTATGTTTCTAGCACAACCCGAGTCAGGATGCCTCGTTTAGTGAAGAATACCGCAATCATCCTTCTCTTAACTGACCTTGACTTTCGCACAGTCACAGGTGTACCCTCACCTTCAAACAGCCACACCTTTTTCTGGGACTTTGTTGGGACATCGTAATAATGAAGCCAAGTTTCGTCACCTGTAACGATGCTATTCTCATTACGCGAAGTCCCATTTTCAAACTGTTTTAATATTTTTCGTCACCATTTTACTCGATGTGCCCTTTGTTCCTCTGAAAGTGAATGAGGCACTCAAAGAGAACAAACCTTTCTAACATGGAGATGGTCGTGTAGAAATGAATGAATAGCGCGTGCAGGGATGTGGAGGGTCTCTTCTACCTGCCGATATGACAACCGCCTCTCTTACTGCAACATTTTCCTCACAGCTTCAATGTTTTCCTCAGTCACTGATTCAGACGGTCGCCCAGAACGAGGACCGTCTTCACCCCCCAAATTTCCCCTCTGCGGAAAATTGTTGTCCGATGTGGACAGTCTTTCCCCAGCACAGCGGTCATTTCTTCCAGGCACTGGTCAACAGGTAATCCACGGGCAAAATTGTAGCGGATAATTGCGCGATATTCACCTTTAGACTACACTGGCATCTTAACTTGCATTCAATCCCACTGCTTGGTAACAACTGGAGATATTATTCCTGACAGACGAATACGAAAAATACAAGAATGCCAAAATTGAGGATGGCAGAAGAAATAGGCAATTAAAGAATGGAAGAGCACGTTAACCAAGGAAGAATGACTAAAAAAGAAGTGCAAGGTTGTTGATAGTTTTATGGTAGTAAGAAAGGTAGACGCCGCATACAGAAAGATCACGGAAAACTTTGGAGAAAAGAAAAATAGCTTCCAGGGAAATAACACAAGACAGAAAGTTGGCTGGACCATATTAAACAATTGTATTAGGGTAAGGAATTAGATGATATGGTTCTGGATCAAGAAGGGGTTGTTGATGATGATGACTAAATGCGTGATAAATTTTGAGGTCAGAATTCAACAGAGCTTTGAGAGTCTTAAATAGGAACAAGGCATCTGGAATTGATGACATATTATACTGTATTTCCTACGTATTGTACCAGGAACGCTGGACCAGGATAAAGTCCCCGCACTTCGAACTTGAATTACGCGCTGCGCGCTGACTCAACAGCTAGCTGCAGCCCGCAGCTCGTGCGCCACGTGAAGCTTATGACATCACAGCCTGCCACCCCTTGTGAAAGAGAGATTGCACCAGCCAGAGAACATTCGAAATGTTCTATGCCTAATAACTTTCCTTAGGATAATAATTACATTATGAGAATAACACCGTCGTGTTGCCAAATCTTTTGTCTCCATTTTCACCAAGTTTGTTGCAAATCTGACGAAAGCTATATAAGATATTCAATGAAATACCATTACTACTGTCTTCACGGTTTGCGTATATAAGGAGGGCGAATTCCCAAGACAGAGACGAAGATATCGAGATGAAAAACGAACTAAACACGGAAATACAAACTCAATTACTGGAATGCAGGTCGAAAAAGTGGAACAGCCACCTCAGACTTTTCGACACAAACACCAGGCCAGTGTGGAATCTAGCGGGACACTTCACGCGAGAAACACACAGCATCCCTACCATTAAGGGACCTAATGGCCCGGTATACGAGAACCGTACTTGCAATTTGTGCGTGTGTAAATAATTCTCAAACACTTGGAAATTATTTCCAAGGTCAAAGAATTCAAGTGTTAAGATTGAATCGCGTGTTCGATTTTATTGACATTCGACCGCATTAAATGATTAGTGTTAGAGCAAGGAGTAGATTCTAATGACATTCTACCGTGTGATAGTTATTGATTTATTATTTGGGTACACGATTTCTACGTGCTATAAACTTTGTTTAAGATCATTATTATACCTCTTTCTCTTCTGTGCAGAAGCCGCTTTCTAAATTAACACATCCAGGGCATTCATGTGACCAATATCGACGCCCATTCTACTAGAAATCCTAGGCCGCCTCGATCGTCTAGAAATTTCAGAACGTCTAAAATTTCCATCGAGGGAGGAATCATGGGGTGCAGAGAGAAGCCCCATGGTAGTACGAGAGTAGCAGCCGGACTTCAAGGAACGTCGCCAGCCGCAGGACGAGAAAAGGGCACTTCCCAGTATTTGTTCTGCACAGAGGTGATATGAAATTTGAACTGTTGTTAATGGACTCAGATTTCTTTGAATCAGACATTCTTTGAACAAACCTATCTCCCTCTGTAGCACTCCATTTCTGTACCGTACATGCCCTACGTTGAATTTAATGCTCATATAGCACAAGCACGGCATTTACGGTTACAGTATTTCGTATCGGACTTTCGTTTATCAAACTTTTTGTATTTTTATACTGTTATGTTAATCTTTTGAACTTTTGATCAAACTGTTATGGAACAATGTGATGCTAAAGATCTGTATTTCTATGTAACATAGGTGATAAGTTTGTCTTCTTTATTATATCTGTTAAAAAGTATAGAGAAAAGAAAAATACATTTTGAATATTAATCTGTAACGATTTTGAAAAACCGGTTAATTGACAATGCACTTCCTAATCATTATTTTCCTTAAGACTGGTCACGCCTCTCAGCCACGTACGGATATGCAGTCCATCAGAACAATTCTGTGGTTCTAAAAGGGTCAATGTCAATGTCAAAAAACCTTCTTTTGAGCTATGAGCATTTGAAGTTTCGCTTATAGTTTTCCAATTTTTTTTTAACAACTAACTTTTTTAACTTTATACTTTCTTTGCAGAAGTCACCTTATTAAACGCTAATTTTTTCTATCGCATCCTTCTAAAATTGCCAAGTCTCTAATCTTTATTGCTAATCTAACATTATTGGCAAGGGCTCATTTAATTAATCGTTAACTGTTCGTTTAGTATTTAACAGAGACATTGGCCCTTTTAACATGTTGCAAGCCAGGATAAAACGCGTTTGTGTCAGTTAATATCTCAATCTCGATAAAAAATGACATTGTCCCTTTTGGAACCAAGCCACAGAATTGTCCTTGTGTTCATTTTCATATGCCTACGTGTACAGGACAATGAACCTTACATACCTTGTAGCATAGGCCTGCTGCAGAAATGTATACATGATTTCCTCCTACAGTATTATGCAGGAGGGAAACTGGCTCGTGGCGGAACGAGAGGGGAACGCTGACAACGCTACGCTATGCGACCGAACTTATAAACTTACTAGCGAATGTACCCGTGCTTCGCTACGGTATTCTACATTGTATTCGAATATCGAAGTAAATAGTGTACATGCAGTAAATAAGATAGTTTTAAAATTGCATGTCTCTTAGCGTTATCCGAGAAAGAGCATGGGGAGGTCCCCGTACGTTTCCAATGTAAAGTGTTTGTTACGGATTTGTGATATAACGGCAGGCTCACTTGCCTACTGGCATTCACAATCAGGTTGGGAAGTTTACATTATAATTGCAGGCCCCATTGCCTACTATGCGGACAGAATCGATTTGGGGAGTTTTCGTTAAAATGGCAGCCCCCCTTTCCTACCTCCAGACAGATTACAGTTTTTATTATAATGGCAGGCAATTACCTTACTATCACTCGAAATTGAGTTGTGCAGTTATCATTATAATGACAGGCCCCTTTTCCTACTGCCAGCCAGCGTACTGCCAGTCACACCAAGTTGGTGAGTTTCCATCAAAATAGCAGGCCACTATGCCTAATGCCAGTCACATTTTAGATGAGTACATTTCTTTATAATGGCGGGCACCCTTGCCTACTGCCAAACACAATCGGGTAGGGGAGTTTTAAACAAAACTGCATGCTCACTTACCTTCTGCAAGTCAAATCGAGAAGGGAACTATTCATTACAATTGTAGGCCTTCCTTACTAATGACAGTTACACAGGAGTTGGAGAAGGAACCCTTTCCTACTGCCAGTCAAAGTCGGTGTGGGGAGTACTGATTACAATAGCAGACCGACCCTTTCTCGATCGCTAAATCGACATCAGTGAATATATATAGATCGACATACGAAAGTATATGCGTGTTTACAATATTGAAGACCTTCATTTACAGATTAACTGCTACTAAACGTACGTCATATCGACAAAGGATTATACCATAAGACACGCCGGATTTAGTGGCCTAAATGGCTGGTCCAATGATATGTCATCTATTCTTGGGTCAGATTGAGTTAGAAACGTGGAACAGGGTAAAGGTTTTGTAAGATCATCTCACATTACATTACTTTTCGGATAATAATGTGACAGCTACATACGTAGCATTTGGCTCACATATGGCTACTGAGTGGGCCAATTTTCGTGAAGAGTTTGATGATTCTGTATTTCATATAAGTAATTGAAAGTATGAATAATGCATGTGAAAATTCCAAATTGACTTAACATCGATTAATAGAGAAAAATCAAACGTAAAAGGGATACAGATACGGCATAAAGTCATAAGACCAAGGTTGTAGATCATTCCAAATTGAACGGAGATTGTGCAATCCGTTACGTGATAGGAATTTCCGAAGGTCTGCACCATCATTAAAATTGCCTGCATATTTCGATATTCTTCGGGGATAAAAAATGAAAAATTTAATGATATAGGATTTTTCATTCGTTACAGGCTAAAACGTATAATTTTGTCAAATTTCAATTATCTTCTTATTCTTCTGGCAGATTATGCCACAATGTGGATTTTGGGCGAGGCGGGTAAAAATTAGGACTTTCAGGAAATCAAAAATTATGGAGATTGTTATTATTACCCCTTAAACGGAAAGCTGTACGAAAATTTCGCCAAAATAGTCAGTGTAGAGGTACACAGTCGTTACGATTTGATTTATATAGATAAGGAATCTGCTCCATGTAAAACACCTTTTGGGCTATGTCCGCTGGACTTAACCTGCAAAAGTGACCATTCATGATATCTCCCTTATTAATCCTCCTGACGAAAAAATGCACATGAAAAAAAAGGTTTAGAGGTGGAATTCCATCAGGTTTGGTCGATTTCCAGTCAGGTTGGTCTTGTTCTGTATATATTGTGGAAGAGTAAAATCACCATTTCGGTTCCTTATAAACCGCCAGTCCATTCCGGAACATGAAATGTTATTTACGTTTAAAACCTACCTTTGGACAGGTGGATGCTAAATATAAATTTTGTTTCGAATGTCTTCAGTAGTTTTCAAGTTGTAAGGAATACGCTTTACACGCACCCGCTCGTGAGTTAAGTCCGATGGGACTTGTACAGAAAAACGGTCCTTTAATGATATCTCCCTTATTGATCCTCGTATCGAAATGATGCACATGAGAAAAAAAGGTTTAGACATTAATTTCTACCAAGGTAGGTAGACTTCCATAAACTTTTGTTGTGTATATTTTTTGGAAGTGCAAAATCACTGTTTCGGTTTCGTATAAACCCCCAGTTAGTTCAGGGATTTAGAAACAATATTTGCCCTGAAACCTATCAAGGACAGGTGTATTCTAAATACGAATCTTGGTGGAAATGCATCCAGTAGTTTCTAGCATTCACGTACATACGGCGTAATTAAGGAAGAAAATAATACAGTTAAGAATGTTGAAACTAATAGAAAATGGATTATAACTGAGGACAGCCGGATAACGACAAATAAATAAATGCCGTGAGTTATGGATATAATAAAGCGCTAACAGAGGAGAAATTTAGGTTCAGTGATTCTTAGGTAAACAAATATGAAGATGACTAATGGTGTTATTACTTAATCTATTCGAGGGCGGTTATAACCTCCAACGATATTCCGCCAATATCCCGCAGATGAGCCGATTGATGCCTCTCTTGCCATCTACCCAAGGAACAACCACGAATTTAAAAGCATGATGAGGAAAATGGCAATACGTTACTTCCCTACTGACATGCAGTCAGAGACGTTGCCATGGTAACCTGTAGGTTCGTTGTCGGTCTGTCGGTCACTAAATGCAGAGCATGATACCAGCGGAAAATTGTAAATTTCTCCGTCATGTGAAGAGTAAGGTAAATTATGAACATAACGAAAGTTGTTTATAATGAAGAGACGTTTTACGTACGGTAAACGAAGTTTACAGAAAATCAATAGTATAAGAGAAAATAGAGGAAAACCACTGTGGTTTTCCTATAAACACCCGTCTATTCAAAGATTTTAAAATTATATGCATATCGGAACCTTTCCTGGGATGAGTATACTCTAAATATGAAGTTTGGCTGAGATCTATCCAGCCGTTTCGACGTGATGGTGGGAAAACCACTCTGGTTTTCCTATAAACCCCCCGTCTATTCAAGGATTTTAAAATGATATGCATATCTAAACCTTCCCCGGGATTAGTATACTCTAAATACAATGTTTGGTTGAGATCCATCCAGCCGTTTCGACGTGATGGTGGAAAAACCATTCTGATTTTCCTATAAACCCCCCATATATTCAAATATTTTAAAATGATATGCATATGGAAAACTTCCCCGCGATGAGTATCCTCTAAATATGAAGTTTGGTTGAGATCTATCCAGCCGTTTCGACGTGATGGTGGAAAAACCATTCTGGTTTTCCTATAAACCCCCTGTCTATTCAAGGATTTTAAAATGATATGCATATCAAAACCTTCTCCGGGATGAGTATACCCTAAATATGAAGTTTGGTTGAGATCTATCCAGCCGTTTCGACGTGATGGTGGAACAGACAAACAGACAGACAAACAGAAACAATTTTATTTATATAGATTTTTACACTCGTTCTTCACCCCCTTTCCATCCCCGCCCAAAGGAGTCCTACGAGTGCCTTACACAACAGTATATTTTTTCCCAGATATTAAGTCTTATTTGTACCTATTTTGGTTGACAGCTATGCCCAAACGTACATGCATAATCTCACTGCTCTAGAATCCTGGAGCTGACGTTGCCATGGTTACGGCAGTTCATTTCTTTATCCGATTCCTAGAGCAGGGGTAGTGTGGTGCCAATATCTCCGTAACGGTTGGTTTTAGGGCCTTAAAACATGGTTTTCGGGCCCGTAGGGCTTACCGAGTTTTGTTCTTTGCGTCAAGAGGATTAAATTGAGCTTTGTCTCGTCCTTATACGACAAATTCGATATTTTGCCTATAATAGTATAAGAGAAAATGGAGGAAAACCGTTTTTCCTATAAAACCCCCGTCTTTTCAAAGATTTTAAAATGATATGCATATCGAAACCTTCCCCGGGGTCAGTATACTCTAAATATGAAGTTTGGTTGAGATCTATCCAGCCGTTTCGACGTGATGGTGGAACAGACAAACAGACAGACAAACAGACAAACAGAAACAATTTTATTTATATAGATTAACTAGCAAATGTACCCGTGCTTCGCTACGGTACTCTACATTGTATACGGATTCCTCCGTAAATTACTGTAAAGGCAGTGAGTAGGCCCGTAACTTGGCAGGGTGGGCTCGCGACCACGGACCCTTAGGTGAGTCTCCAAAGCGACTTCAATTTATTAATATATATATTATATTTCACCCCCCTACCGAGGGGTTCTAGGGGCGTCTTGCTCCCACAGTACTTTTTCCACATAGTAGGTTATATTTGTACGCCCCCACCGCAAAGGGGGCTGAAGTTGAACTTTAAAAAATCCGAAGTGTCAGTATTCATGTCAGCGACCCCGAAATCTATGGATTCGACACTATTTTCGATTATTTGTATATATCACTCCCCCCCTCGCCACAAAGGGCGTGAAAATGAAAGGCCTCCACACGTAATACCGTGCGAGTTGAAATAGAACGAAAGTTGACCAAGGGAGGTCGAAAAGGATAGATGAAAGTGAGAAGCCTAGCACAAGGAAACAGAAGCAATGTCAGGACTCAGCTAAGGCCCCGCGATCGCCAACCCATACTCCCTACTTAACAGCCCCTGAGGTTGCTTGTAGTCGCCTCTTATGACACGGCATCATGATAGCACTCGAATTCGACTGCGACTGACAGTAGTAAAGGGAACGTGCCATTATAATGAAAATACCTTCCCTATTTCCAGTCATAGTGTAGTTGGGGAAGTATCATGAAATCGCAGGTGGCCTTGGGTGTTAGCAATCAAAAACGTGATGGAGTTTTTCCGTTTTAATGCCAGGCCACCGTGTGTACTTCCAGTCGCTGTCGAGTTGGAGAGTTCCCATTACAATGGGATATCTTGTTTCCTTTTTCCAATGATAATCAGTTGGGGAGTTTTAACTATAATGGCAAGCGGACTTGTCTACCGACAGTATTAGTCCAATTGGGGAGTTCAAGTAGAAGTCAGAGTCGAGTTGGGAGTTTTAATTATAATGACAGTTCTGCTTACTTATTTTTTTGCTATTTGCTTTAGGTCGCACCGACACAGATATGTCTTATGGCGATGAAGGGATAGGAAAGGCCTAGGAAGTGAAAGGAAGCGGCCGTGGCCTTAATTAAGGTACAGCCCCGGCTTTTGCCTGGTGTGAAAATGGGAAACCACGGAAAACCATCTTCAGGGCTGCCGACAGTGAGGCTCGAACCCACTATCCCCCGATTACTGGATACTGGCCGCACCTAAGCGACTGCAGCTATCGAGCTCGGTTGCTTACTTAGTGCCGGTCACAGTCGAGGTGGAGGGTTTCCGTTATTACGGTAGATCATTTTTGCTATTCCCAGTCAGATGAGTTGGAAAGTTTCGGTTAGAAAAGAAGGCCCATTTGTCTACTGTTAGCGAAATGTATTTAGGGTTCTTCAATATAATGGCAGGCCCACTGGTGGGCAGGCGGTCACAATCGAATTTCAAGGTTCCCATTATCATTATAGGTCGTCTTTGCTATCCCCAGTCACTGTTGATTTGCGAAGTTTTCATTGAAATGGCATTTCCGCTTGCCTATGGCCAGTTAGTATCAAGTTGGCGACTTTTCATGACAATGTCAAGCCTTCTTGCCTATTACCAATCAAAAATGTGTTCGGGCGTGTGGGTTATAAAAGTAGGTCCCCTTGCTACTGCCAAACCCAGTCAATTTGGGGGTTCCCATGATAACGGCAGATCTTCTTTCCTATTTCCGGTTATCGTGTTTTTATTATATTGCCAGGCCCCCTTGCGTATTGGCAGTCACAACGAAGTTGGACAGTTTTCATTGTAATATTATTCCAGTTTGTCTACTGCGAAAAACATTGAGTTGAGGAGTTAAAATTATATTGGCAGGCCCCCTTACCTTCTGCCAGTCACAACCGACGTGGGGTATTTTCATTACAGTGGCAGATCCTCTTGCCTATTGCCAGTCACAGTCGAGGTGGAAGGTTCCCTACCGCTACAGACAGTAGATTTGAGCAGCTTTGGTTATGATGACAGCCAACGGCCGTAGCCGTGTTGAAGCACCGGATCCTGTGAGATCTCCGAAGTTAAGCAACACTGGACGTGGTCAAGATTTGGATGGGTTGCCACGCGCTGTTGGGTGGGGTTAAGGGAATGGAGGAGCGGAAAGGGACTGGCCACCCTACCGTACGTAAACTCCGGCTCAGGCACACCTCTACGGAGGTTCGGACCTGCCTTCGGGCAGAATACACCCTTTAGTTATGATGTCAGGCATACTTTCTCTTATTGCCTGTCACAATGGACTTGCGCAGGTTTCATTATAATGGCCGGCCCACTTGCCTATCGATAGCCACAGCCCTCTTTCCTATATTCAGTCATAGTGTAATTGGCGAGGTTTGGTTATAATGGTAGTCCCGCTTGCCTACTGCGAGTCACAATCGAGTTGAGGAGTTTTAATTATAGTAGCAGTTCCCCTTGCCTACTACCAGTCACATTCAAAATGGGGAGTTTTCATCATCAATGCTGGTAGAGTTTACCAGTGCTAGTCACAGTCGAGTTTGAAGTTGCTATTATAACAGCCGATCTCCTTTCCTATTTCCAGTCATAGTCGAATTGGGAAGGATTTTTATAATAGCAAGCCCCTTACCTACTGCAATTCACAATCGAGTTGAGGAGTTTTAATTATAATAGCACTCCCCCTTGCCTACCACCAGTGTCAATCAAGCTCGAGAGTTTTCATTTTAAGGGCAGACCCCCTTACCTAGGGCCAATCGCAGTCAATTCGGAGAATTCCCATTTTAACGTAGGTCTTCTTCCCTATTCCCAGTCAGTGTCGATTTGGCCAGTTTTCATTATGTTGGCATGCCCCCATTTCTACTTCCAGATAATCAATAGTGTGCTTGGAAAAATTAAGTAACACTGATGATCTTCCCATAATTAGGAGTCTATTCGTTTATGGGATCAATTTCATTTAATTTGTCACCAGTACACGTACTGAAGCGAAGGAAGAACAGAGTCATTGAAGAACCTCTTGATAAACAATGTTTCGTGTTTTATTTTCTGGTGCACATATAAACAGGGACTTGCTGCTGCTGACTCGGGAACATGCGACGTACAGTTGCCCGTGGGAAAAGCAGGGTGATCTGAGGTCAAGTCCAGCAATACTCAACGTCTGGCCTTGGGATTTATTAATAGTCATCGCAAAGCAGAGGCTGACTGGAAACTGCAGACGCTTGAACTCAAACGGGTAGTTGGTTGGGATTAGTGGTATCCGCGGGATAAGAACTGACTCTCCTTCACCGCATCCAGTCATGATAGTTGCCTCTATCACATGTTTGTGGAGGGCGTTTACCTGAAGTCTTGTCCCATTGCACAAATTAGGTGGGCTGAGATTGCGCATGAGTATGATTGGTGCGCCGATCTTTAAGGTAATTTTGTGCGATGGAAGCCCCGGAGCCGTTATAGAATTCAGGAACTCAGGAGGATAGTGAACTGCGTCGTCAGAGTTGATTACTTCATTGACAGACGTATAAACTGTCTCCTCGCCGTGGAACATTGTGAGGATAGTCGAATTAATGTACGCCGCTTGTTCATTAGTTGGAGTTAAGATCGCTCTGCAGCAGAGCCATGAGATGGGTTTGCTCCTAATATTTTCTACGTCCGGGTACACCGATGAAATGAGAGCTTCAAGGTTAGAAAGCGACAAACAAAATTCATCAGAAAGAGTAATGATCCCGTTACTGTCTCCCAGTGAGACGTTCCCAATCGACAACAATATTTCAGTGAATGTATGTATGTTTTCATCACCACCTAGATGTACCCTCATATTCTGTGTCAGAGACAGTTTTTTGATATTTGGCCAAAGTGATGATCTCCTTAATGAAGCGTTCACTTCATCTGCTCTGCTCCCTCTTGGAACAACCGGTAACGTTTGACGAAAATCACCAGAAAAGAGGATAGGGACACCTCCAAAGAATTTATCACTGTTTCGGATGTCCCGCAGCGTTCGGTCAACTGCTTCAATCGCCTTTCTGTGAGCCATAGTGCATTCATCCCAAATTATAAGACTGCAGTCTTGCAGAACCTTGGATATGTTACTTTGTTTTGTGATGTTACATATTGGTGACTCTGTGCAGTCAAGATCTATAGGCACTTTAAACATCGAGTGAGCAGTTTTGCCACCGGGTAAAAGAGTGGCTGCGATCCCCGAAGAGGCTACTGCTACAGCAATCTTACTATCCTGTCTGATCTTAGACAACAGTAAGTTAATCAGGAATGTTTTTCCAGTTCCGCCCGGAGCGTCTAAGAAAAACATTCTACTTTCCTTATTTCTAACACAGTTTAATATTTCCCGATATACTACAGTCTGTTCATCTGTAAGTTTTGGTTCATTTAATAGAACAAAAGACCTTAACGCTTCTTTATTGTAATTTGTTTCCCTGAGATAGTCAGCATTTAACGTTTGTAAGATCTGAGGGGAAGGAAGGCCGTAAATGTTCAAAGGCTGACCGCCAATCGATAGAACGTATTCTTCGAGGTCTTGAAGACATCTGTCTTCCACATGGGCGATCATTTCATGAGCAGTACCGTCGTTACAGGGGGAAAGTTGTCGTAAGAAATCTTCTGCTAGGCTCTCCTTATATTTGTTCCACAGATCCAACGGATCAGAGAGACTGCAAAAGACTAACAATATGCCAAAAAGCCGGCGAAGTTTTGCTGGGCTTTGTGAAACTATCGCCTCCTTCAGTGTCTCTTCCCATTGAGAGTCATCCAGGAGTAATCCATGGGCTTTGCATGCACTCCGATATGTAGGGTGAAGTATGCCATTGACGGTGCGAAGGTCAGTGAAGGATGTTGGTCCCCTGACAGTGAACAGAAGCATGCGTAAATAGAAGCACTCGGAATTATTAGGATGGACTGCATACACTCGGCTAATTACGTGCTGCTTTCTAACGCCCGAAAATGCTACCACAGGTACTCCTTTCTTTCTTCTTACAAATGTACCTTGCTGTTTGTTATACGTATAGTAAGAGGGAACGTCTTCATACAACAGTGTCTTAGCAAAATCATCTGTCTGACATAAGTTAAAGAATGCCATTAATGTGGTGTTACGTGGATTTTCTACTATGTCATGAGCCGTTTCTGCAGTAAAGACAATTCTTTGAAAATTTTGTAGATGAACATCTAAATGCATTACTGGAGGATACCTTTCATGGATAGGAAATGAAAGAATTCGCCAAACTGCTTCTGAGCTGGATATGTACCTTCCGCTCTGATACTGGCACACTTCATCATTTTTGTCTTGCAAACCTAAGACTGCCTGATCGCTTCCTTTGTTGATGTACTTACAGATGTATTTGATGGACTTAACACTGCTACAGTATTCAACATTGATGTGTGTTTTGAATACCCTAGACAAAACAGGACAGCATGGCACTATCCATCTATTATCCACTTCCATATCCTGTCCATTTTTCATAAGGCGTGCAGTGAAGCCACCCATAGAAGGAATCCTGCGCTTGTAGGATGGGTACCCATCGTTCCCTGTGACAGTTTCATTGACGAATGCTCGTGGGTATCGTTTTGAGCATCGTCCACCTTTCATACATGGTGAGCCTACGTTGAAAGATCCGCATGATTCATGGACCATGTGACATTTAACTATGTTAAAAAGCTGTGGATCTTTATCAGGATCTGGAAATTCAGCACTAATAACCTTATCAATATCGACGGGTCGTATCTTGTCCTCAAGCCATAATAATATGTGGGCGTGAGGCAAGCCACGCTTTTGCCATTCAACAGAGTACATAAAACAAAGAGTTGGCCCAAATATTTGTTCTCTGGTTAGTAAGTCCATGAGAGATTTTAATTTCATGTGAAATACACGTGTAATAATGTCGTGACGATCATTCGCTGACTGACCATTATATACGGCATTACCAATTTCTTCCCATTTTGGATTAGTTGTAGCTGTAATAAAAAGATCTGGACATGAGTATTTTCGCACATAACAGAGTGCATCTTGAGATCGCTCGTGCATATATCGGGGTCCTCCAGTGAAAGTGGACGGTAAAATGACTAACCGTCCCAAATCTGCCATGTTACCCTCGTCCTTCCTCAGGGCGTCTTTAAGGTGAATGTAGCTCTCAGCCCTTAATTCCCTTTGGTGTGTTCTGATATAGACTAACCTTTCAGTCTCTATTTTAGCATACATGTCTACCCAGAACTGATTGGACAGTTGACGGTAACAATGTAAGTAGTTTACCTCGCCTTGTCTTATCATTATACGATAAGAATAAAACTGAAGAGAAGATGTTTTCTTGAGAGGGGTCTTTAGTTCTCCGGTTCGTGGGTCTACGTGGTACAGTAGGAAGTGGTAGCCATCATCTCCATGAGGGAACATCAGGGGATATTGAAGAGCGTCGTATGATCGGTGGGTTTCAGATATTCGTCTCAGGCCCTGGTCTCTTGTCCGAAGCACGATGTCTCGCTTATCACATTCGTGTCCAACCAATATGACAGCTATCTCGTTTGTTGTCGGCTGATTATAACAGCCTCTGTGCTCACCAGCAGGAACTCGGTCGGCGTGGATCACAATCTTGTGGGTGTCACCGTCCGGCATTGTCTCTAGAGTTGTCTTCAGTTCCTTGACATATGGGTTCACATCATGTAACATGCCCTGCAAATCATTAACTAAATGAGTTTTTAAATTTGGTATTATTGCTGTTCTTTGATCTACCTGTGCTTTGTGGTCTGCAATGAAATATATTTGAAGATATTTAGAATTTTCATTGTTTGCAGGGAGAAGTGAACCTATTAAGTGGTATACTTGTCCTTGAATTTTGAATGTTGGCATAAAATTTCCTTCCACTACTTTAGTAGCTCCGAAGCTTGTCATTTGGAATGCGCTGTTGTAGGCTCGCACAAATTGAAGAAAATGGCGAGAGTCAGTATGCGTCCCATTTAACAGAGAAATAAGAAGTTCCGGTAGAGGAGTTAGATGATTTAATTTAATTTTTCCGGAAGAGCAGCACATTCCCTCTGGCTCTTGCTTCCATTTGAGAGCCCTACAGAAAGGGCACACTTTACTCAAAGACCCTATATGGGCTCTTGGATGGTAGTCGATAAGAGGGTTATAAGCAAATGCACTTCGCTGCTTTTCATGCCATGGAATCATATTAGGACACCTAGATTCAATTGACGTTGAATGTAATTCTCTAACATTGGCATGTCTCACTCTATCTTCATCTAACCGTCTGAGATATTCATCAGTGGTCTCTGATGAACGTCTTTCTGCTGCACTTAGTCTTTTCTCTTCCTGCTGGACATTTTGCATTTCGTTTAACGATGCGTAGGTACTTCGTCGTTGTGTTAACGCCTGAGAATATTCCTCCGCAGCTAGGTTTTCGCGTGTGAGGGAATGGTGCTCTCTGTCATGCTCCATTCGAGCCATCCGCTGATCCTCTGATTCTGTTTCTCTTAAACGCATCTGTCTAAATCTTTGCGATCTGAGTATTGCCTCGCGGTCTGAAGCAGTCTCAGAAGCCCTAGATGTGGACTGGCGTGCTCTCTGTGAGCGAAGCCTGGCCTCGCGCTCAGAAGCAGTCTCCGAATCACGGTCAGTGCTCTTCCTCAGTCTGTCTGCATTGAGTCTGGCTTCGCGGTCTGAAGCAGTCTCAGACGCCCTAGATGTGGATTGGCGTGTTCTCTGTGAGCTAAGCCTGGCCTCGCGCTCAGAAGCACTCTCCGAATCACGGTGAGTGCTCTTCCTCAGTCTGTCTGCACTGAGTCTGGCCTCGCGGTCTGAAGCACTCTCAGAAGCCCTAGATGTGGACTGGCGTGTTCTCTGTGAGCTAAGCCTGGCCTCGCGCTCAGAAGCACTCTCCGAATCACGGTGAGTGCTCTTCCTCAGTCTGTCTGCACTGAGTCTGGCCTCGCGGTCTGAAGCACTCTCAGACGCCCTAGATGTGGACTGGCGTGTTCTCTGTGAGCTAAGCCTGGCCTCGCGCTCAGAAGCAGTCTCCGAATCACGGTGAGTGATCTTCCTCAGTCTGTCTGCATTGAGTCTGGCCTCGCGCTCAGAAGCACTCTCCGAATCACGGTGAGTGCTCTTCCTCAGTCTGTCTGCATTGAGTCTGGCCTCGCGGTCTGAAGCAGTCTCGGAAGCCCTCAATATCTTAACTTTTTTAGCTTTTGATATGGACCGTCCAATGTTAATTCGCTTCCTAGCAGGCATGGTCAAAGGAACAGTCACAAAAGTGTCGAAACCCAATCAGTAACTCTGTAATGGGCAGCAAAGTGCATGTGGTGGTGATTACTTTCTGTTGGTGACGGTGGTGTTGGTGATTATTGTTTTAACAGGACGTACAACGGGGCAACTATCCTCTATTAACACTAATCAGAAGAAAACTGAAAGAGATCCGATACTTCGAAGAATGAAGTTATCGGCAAAATAAAGGGAAGGGCCGCAATGAGCTCGAAAATATCAAAAACAGAAACCCCTCCCAGAGCAGAAACTGGGAAGGCAGGAAGTACTAAGGGGTAATAGTCAACAAAATAGAGGTAGTTGTGATTATTGTTTCGAGAGGTAGTACAAATGCGCAACAATCTTCTGTTAACACTAATCAGAACGAAATATGAAGAGATGCGATACTTCGAAGAATGAAGATATCGGAAAAGGAAGATAAAGTCCACAAAGGGGTTAAAAATCGCAATCAGCAACAGAATTGAAATGGCCGTATTGGTGATTGTTTCAAAAGGAAGGACAACTCTTCAACAATCCTGCCTTATCACTAATCAGAACGAAATTGAAAGAGATCCGATACTTCGAAGAATGAAGATATCGGCAAAAGAAAGGGAAAGGCCGCAAAATGCTTCCAAATAACAACCACAAACCCCGCCCAGAAAAGAATTTCAGATGCAGTGGTTCCCAATGAAATTAGAGTATCCGAAAATTTCTAAAGTGGAAATAAATTAACGTACCGTCGCAACACTTCTGAAACAGGAAACAATATTTCAGATATTTTTAAACGCAATAACTGACATGAACACTCACATAGATATGTTAACAATCTCAGTTAGAAAGTAACAGTGTAATACAGAGAAGAACTAAGCGCCACCAGTGTGAATACCATTAAGCAGTCAAGTTCCTTTTGCTCAGAGCAATATTGATTTCGGTTACGCTTATCGACATGGATGATATAGACTGCTGAAGCTGACCGAAGTAGCTGTTGCCTGTGACTCACGGGTGGCCCAGATTGGTTGCGCAGTAGTGTCGTAGGACAGGTATCCTAATTAGGATAAAACCTTCAATACTGGTATTTTGAAGGTTTATGATGAGCCGAAATTATTATGTTATTATATTTATGTTTCGTGTCCATGGACGTATAACGTGCGGACGTACGGCACACAGATTTCCAATATGGCGTCAAGGAACAGCACCATTAGATCTCTGATGTAAAACATGTATAAATTCTATGTAGATTGTTTTAGAGAGCGATTGTTTTCTTTTTTGTATTCCGAGAGAGGCACTGAATGTTTTCTTCTATCTGACAGGATAAGTTCGTAGCGATAATAAAGTTGCTTTTAGAATACGTAAAAGTGTTCTCGTGTGATATTTTTATTGCCTAAAATAGAAAATCGCATATAGAGAACGACAGTAGATGTTGGTTTTCCCCACAGGAGCACCGTGACTGTGTAGCACACAACCGCACGTGTATCTTATTTCTTTGTTTATAGCTGTCTCTCTTATAAAGGAAAGATTTCCATGTAACATCTGTACGTAATTTCTTTCCTTATATTGCTGTTGGTGTATATAGTGACCTACTGTATTTTGCGTAGCGTGTGCATCGTAGTTCGTTTCTGTGAACCGCCTGTTGCGTGGTGAAGGTGGGAGGGGGGGGGGAGGAATACATCCGGGTTATTCCCTGCCTGTCGTAACAGGTGACTGAAATCGCCCCAGGGGTCCTTAACTTGGCAGGGTGGGCTCGCGACCACGGACCCTTTTAGGTGCACTTACTTATGCCACGCTCCTCACTTTAGCTATATTATCCGAACTTCCGTGGTCTATTCTTGTTCTTTGCAGACTCCGACGGCATAAGAACATTCGAGGCCTCATTTCCACGCCCTTCGCGGATAACTTAATTTCGGAAGAGTCGGATTCCTCCATTTTTGTCACTGATTACTGTTAATATAGGATGGTTGCCCCGTTGTAGTTCTTCTTGAAACAAAAATCAGCACCATCACCACTCTCTTCTCTCATCCGACTTGTGTTCTTATGTTTGAGAGATCTCGGGAGTTGGCCCAATTTTAAGATCGTATGCCGTTCCTGAGGCCAACCGAATGTGGAGGATTGTATTGAACAATTACGCCTTTCTGCTGGGATTCAATCGATCAATCAATCAATCAATCAATCAATCAATCAATCAATCAACATACATACGGAGTAATTAAGGAAGAAAATAATAGTTAAGAAATCTGACATTAATGGAAAATAGATTATAATAACTGAGGAGAGCCGGATGACGACAAATATGTAAATACCAAGTGAATGTATTGCTCTTACTTATGCCCCTCAATAAATTATACTGGTGTGAGTTATGGATATAAGAAAGCCGTAACAGAGGAGCAAATTAGGCGCAGGGATTCTTAGGTAAACATATAAGATGACTAATGGTGTTATTACTGAAGCTGTAAGGTAAATTATGAACATAACGAAAGTTGTTTATAATGAAGAGACGTTTCACGTACGGTAAACGAAGTTTACAGAAAATCAACCCCCCATCTATTGTAATATTTTAAAATGATATGCACATAGAAACCTTCCCCGGGATGAGCATACTCTAAATATGAAGTTTGGTTGAGATCTATTTAGCCGTTTCGACGTGATGGCTTTCGTATAAACACCCCGTGTATTGAAAGATTTTAAAATGATATGCATATCGAAACCTTCCCCGGGATAAGTATACTGTAAATATGAAGTTTGGTTGAACAGACAAACAGACAGACAAACAGACAAACAGACAAACAAACAAACAGACACGAAACGTAAAAACCACCGATTCGGTCTTGAGTTGACCTAAAACGGATAAATATCTGAAAAATTGGCAAAACAAAAGAAATTACAGACAGCGGACCCCCTACAATTTTATTTATATAGATAATTTCGCTGCTGTAGAATCCTGGAGCTGACGTTCCCATGGTACGGTATTCTACATTGTATTCGAATATCGAAGTAAATAGTGTACATGCAGTAAATAAGATAGTTTTAAAATTGCATGTCTCTTAGCGTTATCCGAGAAAGAGCATGGGGAGGTCCCCGTACGTTTCCAATGTAAAGTGTTTGTTACGGATTTGTGATATAACGGCAGGCTCACTTGCCTACTGGCATTCACAATCAGGTTGGGAAGTTTACATTATAATTGCAGGCCCCATTGCCTACTATGCGGACAGAATCGATTTGGGGAGTTTTCGTTAAAATGGCAGCCCCCCTTTCCTACCTCCAGACAGATTACAGTTTTTATTATAATGGCAGGCAATTACCCTACTATCACTCGAAATTGAGTTGTGCAGTTATCATTATAATGACAGGCCCATTTTCCTACTGCCAGCCAGCGTACTGCCAGTCACACCAAGTTGGTGAGTTTCCATCAAAATAGCAGGCCACTATGCCTAATGCCAGTCACATTTTAGATGAGTACATTTCTTTATAATGGCGGGCACCCTTGCCTACTGCCAAACACAATCGGGTAGGGGAGTTTTAAACAAAACTGCATGCTCACTTACCTTCTGCAAGTCAAATCGAGAAGGGAACTATTCATTACAATTGTAGGCCTTCCTTACTAATGACAGTTACACAGGAGTTGGAGAAGGAACCCTTTCCTACTGCCAGTCAAAGTCGGTGTGGGGAGTACTGATTACAATAGCAGACCGACCCTTTCTCGATCGCTAAATCGACATCAGTGAATATATATAGATCGACATACGAAAGTATATGCGTGTTTACAATATTGAAGACCTTCATTTACAGATTAACTGCTACTAAACGTACGTCATATCGATAAAGGATTATACCATAAGACACGCCGGATTTAGTGGCCTAAATGGCTGGTCCAATGATATGTCATCTATTCTTGGGTCAGATTTAGAAACGTGGAACAGGGTAAAGGTTTTGTAAGATCATCTCACATTACATTACTTTTCGGATAATAATGTGACAGCTACATACGTAGCATTTGGCTCACATATGGCTACTGAGTGGGTCAATTTTCGTGAAGAGTTTGATGATTCTGTATTTCATATAAGTAATTGAAAGTATGAATAATGCATGTGAAAATTCCAAATTGACTTAACATCGATTAATAGAGAAAAATCAAACGTAAAAGGGATACAGATACGGCATAAAGTCATAAGACCAAGGTTGTAGATCATTCCAAATTGAACGGAGATTGTGCAATCCGTTACGTGATAGGAATTTCCGAAGGTCTGCACCATCATTAAAATTGCCTGCATATTTCGATATTCTTCGGGGATCAAAAATGAAAAATTTAATGATATAGGATTTTTCATTCGTTACAGGCTAAAACGTATAATTTTGTCAAATTTCAATTATCTTCTTATTCTTCTGGCAGATTATGCCACAATGTGGATTTTGGGCGAGGCGGGTAAAAATTAGGACTTTCAGGAAATCAAAAATTATGGAGATTGTTATTATTACCCCTTAAACGGAAAGCTGTACGAAAATTTCGCCAAAATAGTCAGTGTAGAGGTACACAGTCGTTACGATTTGATTTATATAGATAAGGAATCTGCTCCATGTAAAACACCTTTTGGGCTATGTCCGCTGGACTTAACCTGCAAAAGTGACCATTCATGATATCTCCCTTATTAATCCTCCTGACGAAAAAATGCACATGAAAAAAAAGGTTTAGAGGTGGAATTCCATCAGGTTTGGTCGATTTCCAGTCAGGTTGGTCTTGTTCTGTATATATTGTGGAAGAGTAAAATCACCATTTCGGTTCCTTATAAACCGCCAGTCCATTCCGGAACATGAAATGTTATTTACGTTTAAAACCTACCTTTGGACAGGTGGATGCTAAATATAAATTTTGTTTCGAATGTCTTCAGTAGTTTTCAAGTTGTAAGGAATACGCTTTACACGCACCCGCTCGTGAGTTAAGTCCGATGGGACTTGTACAGAAAAACGGTCCTTTAATGATATCTCCCTTATTGATCCTCGTATCGAAATGATGCACATGAGAAAAAAAGGTTTAGACATTAATTTCTACCAAGGTAGGTAGACTTCCATAAACTTTTGTTGTGTATATTTTTTGGAAGTGCAAAATCACTGTTTCGGTTTCGTATAAACCCCCAGTTAGTTCAGGGATTTAGAAACAATATTTGCCCTGAAACCTATCAAGGACAGGTGTATTCTAAATACGAATCTTGGTGGAAATGCATCCAGTAGTTTCTAGCATTCACGTACATACGGCGTAATTAAGGAAGAAAATAATACAGTTAAGAATGTTGAAACTAATAGAAAATGGATTATAACTGAGAACAGCCGGATAACGACAAATAAATAAATGCCGTGAGTTATGGATATAATAAAGCGCTAACAGAGGAGAAATTTAGGTTCAGTGATTCTTAGGTAAACAAATATGAAGATGACTAATGGTGTTATTACTTAATCTATTCGAGGGCGGTTATAACCTCCAACGATATTCCGCCAATATCCCGCAGATGAGCCGATTGATGCCTCTCTTGCCATCTACCCAAGGAACAACCACGAATTTAAAAGCATGATGAGGAAAATGGCAATACGTTACTTCCCTACTGGCATGCAGTCAGAGACGTTGCCATGGTAACCTGTAGGTTCGTTGTCGGTCTGTCGGTCACTAAATGCAGAGCATGATACCAGCAGAAAATTGTAAATTTCTCCGTCATGTGAAGAGTAAGGTAAATTATGAACATAACGAAAGTTGTTTATAATGAAGAGACGTTTCACGTACAGTAAACGAAGTTTACAGAAAATCAATAGTATAAGAGAAAATAGAGGAAAACCACTGTGGTTTTCCTATAAACACCCCGTCTATTCAAAGATTTTAAAATTATATGCATATCGGAACCTTTCCTGGGATGAGTATACTCTAAATATGAAGTTTGGCTGAGATCTATCCAGCCTTTTCGACGTGATGGTGGGAAAACCACTCTGGTTTTCCTATAAACCCCCCGTCTATTCAAGGATTTTAAAATGATATGCATATCTAAACCTTCCCCGGGATTAGTATACTCTAAATACAATGTTTGGTTGAGATCCATCCAGCCGTTTCGACGTGATGGTGGAAAAACCATTCTGATTTTCCTATAAACCCCCCATATATTCAAATATTTTAAAATGATATGCATATGGAAAACTTCCCCGCGATGAGTATCCTCTAAATATGAAGTTTGGTTGAGATCTATCCAGCCGTTTCGACGTGATGGTGGAAAAACCATTCTGGTTTTCCTATAAACCCCCTGTCTATTCAAGGATTTTAAATTGATATGCATATTAAAACCTTCTCCGGGATGAGTATACCCTAAATATGAAGTTTGGTTGAGATCTATCCAGCCGTTTCGACGTGATGGTGGAACAGACAAACAGACAGACAAACAGAAACAATTTTATTTATATAGATTTTTACACTCGTTCTTCACCCCCTTTCCATCCCCGCCCAAAGGAGTCCTATGAGTGCCTTACACAACAGTATATTTTTTTCCCAGATATTAAGTCTTATTTGTACCTATTTTGGTTGACAGCTATGCCCAAACGTACATGCATAATCTCACTGCTCTAGAATCCTGGAGCTGACGTTGCCATGGTTACGGCAGTTCATTTCTTTATCCGATTCCTAGAGCAGGGGTAGTGTGGTGCCAATATCTCCGTAACGGTTGGTTTTAGGGCCTTAAAACATGGTTTTCGGGCCCGTAGGGCTTACCGAGTTTTGTTCTTTGCGTCAAGAGGATTAAATTGAGCTTTGTCTCGTCCTTATACGACAAATTCGATATTTTGCCTATAATAGTATAAGAGAAAATGGAGGAAAACCGTTTTTCCTATAAAACCCCCGTCTTTTCAAAGATTTTAAAATGATATGCATATCGAAACCTTCCCCGGGGTCAGTATACTCTAAATATGAAGTTTGGTTGAGATCTATCCAGCCGTTTCGACGTGATGGTGGAACAGACAAACAGACAGACAAACAGACAAACAGAAACAATTTTTTTTATATAGATGTCAATAATTTTTATGCATAAGGCTAGACATTCAAGTACGAATGATGTTACTCCCGGAAAGTTGGTGACCCTAGATAGGTACGTAGCCACATGATACTAGTTGATGGACAGGTAATACAAGGATAAGGCCCTCTTGAAATATTTTCCAGCCATTAATTTGGACTATTGTGCAAAATCACAATCGTAGGAGCCCACTTGCTAGCAGTACCAATGCGGTAAATGCATTGCGAAGTACAATAGCACAGAACGAGCGGTGTGTTGTTTTGGAGCAAAATATACATAAATAATAGATAATTGTTTTGACCGGGAAAGAGTTACAAATCATTTTACAATGTAATACTGCGCAAGAGGATTTTGTAATTCGTTCAATAGTTGTGATTTGATATTTTACCTCGTGGGATGTCGAAACAAAAAGGTATTACCAAAGCAAACAAAGGGTACCCCAACAATTACTACCACACCATCAGCGGATGTAAAACAACGGTCCGGCCATCACAATAGAAGATTCTATGGGCTTTGATGAATCCTTTCCCTGGAGAGCCCTTAACTAGTGGGAGTAACAATTACCTGAATCTCATCAGGGCTTTAGTTTATGCTTGAGTAGGGATAATCTGAGGTGTGGAGGGTCTTCAACTGTACCAGGAAACTGAGACCTGTATGATTGTACGTTCATAATTTTTAGTAGGATTAGTGGGCGCTGAAACTTCCTGGCTTACAATTAAATTGGAGATATTTATGGTGATTTTATTTATGTAGTATATGACATAAAAATTATATCATCTTTAAAATTAAAATTAAGTGAAGCTGATTCCCATGTGGTGCCCCTAGATTGGTACGTGGAATTTTCACTACAGAACTGAACGTGAGCATTCGACAGCCAGACAATTATTATTTTGTTCTCCTGTAAAAGGAAGCATGAAGACTTTCATGGTGATTATTATGGGCTCAAGATATAGTACAACTGGGCAACCCTTCCAGTCTTGCCCCGAATCAGAGGAATATTGGAAGAGGTGCAATTCTTCGAAGAAAGGGAGGTAAAAATGTAATGGTGTATGACTTTTAATGTTGGGAGTGAACGAGGAAAAGTTGGGCTTACCAGGTCCATTGAACTTGTTCAGTTTTGAACTGATGCCAGGAGGTGACATGCGTGTCGATATGAGGATGAAATTATGATGAAGACAACACACGCAGCCCCCTTGCCGGCAGAATGAACTAATTATTGTTAAAATTCTTGACCCTGCTGTGAATCGAACCCGGAACCCCTGTGACCAAACGCCAGTACGAAATTCATTCATCCAAGGAGCCGGACAGAAAGGAGGTATCAGCAAGAGCTACGAAGGTCGTGAAAATGAGAGTGACCGTAGAACACATAAACATAATAGTCTACCTACAGGGTTTGAACAGAACAAGAGTTGACCAAGGGAGTTCACTTAGAAAAATAGTAGGTGAGTTGGCTGGCACGTGGAAAGTATGTCACCTTCATCTAAAGGACCCGTGGTCGGTAACCCATTCTTCTAATTTGAGAGCTCCTGAAGTTTACATCTTTAGGCGCTTCTTATGTCAAGCAGGAATGTAGACCACAGCTAGAAGAAGGTGATTTGGCCAATAAATGCCTAAGAGAAAAGGTGAAGGAGCATGGTCAGATATACATAAATGGAAATATTGTCGAACTCAGCTAAAGATCTCGTGGTCACAAATCCTTGCTCCCAAGTTGAAAGTCGCTAGTGTGCTGCTAATAATTATTGCTTTATAAAGAAATGTACCTAGACAACCTTCTCCTCTTAACTGTAATCAGAATTAAAAACTCATATCCTCGTTCCAATGGAGGCGAGCTGCATGCACCATTTTAATCATATACTAAACACATTGGTGTAGATCACCTAGTGTTTGGTGTCGAATGCACTGTCCGTTTCGTGATACGACTTGCCGTTTAGCCCCAAAGTACCTCGAAACGGAGGTCTGCACTGTTACGAAAATTCCCTCCATATTTCGAAATTTTTAGAAGATAAAATGTTGCACAATAGAACTCATATAAATTTTTCCGCCTGTTACAGGCCAAAAGCTATACATTTGTCAACTTCCAATTTTCTAGCGCACCAAGATGACCTCGGTCATTCCTAAGTGGGGATGGTAAATGTTAAATAGTGAAGGTTTTATTAATTATTTATTAGGGTACAGGATAACAGCTATCAGTTTGACAAATTTCAAGTTTATAGCTCGTTTGGAAGTGGGTATATGTCAGACAGTTATCCTTCTGGCTTTATGTTATACTAGCCGTTACCCACGGCTTCGCTCGGATGGATTACGTAATTTGATAAAAGTAATCGTTCCTCGGTACTGCACTAAGACATTATATGAAAATTCCTAAAGTAGAAAAACTACCGAAGAACTGAGTATCAGTACTAAATCTAAAACTCTGAAACATGGGACATAGAACTGTAAATGTGATAAAATAACGAGAAAATTACGTGTTTTTATTTTTAAAGGAGATTCCAAATACCAATCTTTACGTCTATAACATACTCAGTTTTTGAGATATCAGTATCCCAATTAAAGCATTAAACCCCTTTTTCAGTCATTGTCACCCCTTAAGTGCATTTTCCGAAAACAGAAACACACATTCCTTTATTTTTAAAGAATAATGCAAATACCTATCTTCACGTCTGGTACATGTTACGTTTTTAAATTTAATCATTTTAAAAATTCACCCCCATTTTCCCCACTTACCGACGTAATATTCAAACATTATTCCTTACTGAGCACTTACACTGTAATACAAAGGTATTCCCAAAATTTAATTTCATTATTTTGGACATATTCTTTTCCACCCCTTCTCACCACCGTGCCATTGGGGCTGATCTTTGAGTTAAATTATATCTGGAGTGTGACTATTCATCTCAGCGACCCCAAAACTATGAATTATACATTAATGTGCGTCGTTTTCTATTATTTTTATAATTCACCCCCTTTCCATTTCCGCTCAAAGGAGTCCTGTGAGTGTCGTACACAACAGTATATTTTTCCAGATAGTAAGTCATATGGGTGCCAATTTTGGTTGGCAGCTATGCCGAAACGTGCATGCATTATCTTGATACTGCAGAATTCTTGAGCTGACGTTGCCATGGTTACGACAATAACAAGTAAGGTCTCCTATTTTTTTTATAAATACATAGACCTATTTATTTCTACAATGGTTTACATCATTTTACAGCTTGAACCAGCTCGCTGCCATGCTGCTCAGGAAGTTGTGAACCCCATCTTTCACCCCGTCGTCGGTGCTGAATCACTTTCCAGCCAAATGTTCTTTCAACTCAGAGAACACATGATAGTCTCTGGGCGCTAAGTCGGGATTATAGGGTGGGTAGGTGATGATGTTCCAGTGAAACTGTTGCAGGAAAGCAACGGATTGCCGGGCAACGTGCGGGCGTGCGTTGTCATGAAGAATATTTACGCCCATGCTCAACATTCCTCTTCTCTGGTTCTGAATTGCCCGTCTGAGTTTTTTCAGGGTCTCACAGTACCTGCCAGCGTTAATTGTGGTCCCAGCGGGCATAAAGTCGACAAACAGTACCCCTTTTCGATCCCAAAACACAGTTGTCATGAATTTACCGGCAGACTGTTATTTGCTTGAATTTCCGAGGCTTTGGCGAAGAAGGATACCCCCACTGGCGTGCTTGTTACTTGGTCTTAGGTGTAAAGTGAAATGACCAGGTTTGGTTAGCCGTGACGATTGAGTCCAAAGCGTTGTCCTGTTCGGCTGAAAAGCGTTGAAGAAATCCGTGGGAAGAATCAACTCGTTGCCGCATGTGGTCTTCAGTCAGCATGCGTGGCCCCGATCTTGCGCACACCTTCCCGTATTTCAACTTTTCCGTTAAAATTCTGCAAGCGGCGTTTCGGAAAACCTCAGGCAGCAAAGTGCCATCATCCAGGGTGATCCGCCGATTTTCATACATGATTTGCTCAACCTTCACGACTGTCTCGACGGAAATTGACTGTCTCTCGTTCCTTTGTTCGTCGCGAATTTCAGTCCGACAGGCTGCAAACTCTCCACAACACTTCCGAAATTTTTGACTTGCGTGCATAACTCACCGTATACTTCCATCAATTGGCGATAGATGTCAATCTGTTCAGTGCCATTTGCGTTTAAAAACCGAACAACTGCGAACATTTCGCTCTTGGCGGTAACATCCAACGGGAGCTCCATTCTCAGCGGGTGCTAAGCCAAGATTGAGTGCCTCAGCGCGGCGTGCGCATGTTTATATGCGAGCGCGGGAACACTCTTCACAATAGTGTGACCAACAGCCGCACGAAGAGAATTCTGTATTTATAAAAGAATGGAGGCCTTATTTTTGGTATTAGTAGATATCTTTATCTGATTCCTATGGCATGGATAGTGAGGTGCCAATATCTCCATAACGGTTGGTTTTAGGGCCTTAAAACATTGTTTTCAAGCCCGTAGAGCTTACGGATTTTTGTTTTCTTAGTCAACGGGCTTAAGATGAGATTTGTCTCGTCCTTGTACGACAAATTAGATATTTCGCCAATATTAGCCTATTATTTTCATACCTCACTCCCCGTTGCAACACCCTCCCCCCCCCCCCCCTCGAATTTTGTTGAAAATAAAATACAGCCATGTCCCTCAGGTAAAATGTATATTACATTCGTCAAATAATTTTTAGAATCGGTCCAGTACTTAGTTCCTGAGATTAGTCGTTACATACAAACTTTACCTCTTGATATATTACTAGCAAATGTACGCATGCTTCGCTACGGTATACTACACTGTATACGAATATCGAAGTAAATTACTGTACATGCAGTGAATAAGATTTTTTTAAATAATTGGATATCTTTAGCGTTATCCGAGAAACAGCATGGGGAGGTCACCAACCGGTATTTCGAATGTACAGTGTGAATAGCGGAGTTGTGATGATAACGGCAGGCTCACTTGCTTACTGCCATTCACAATCGAGTTGGAAAATTTATATTATCATGGCAGGCCCCATTGCCTAATGCGGAGTCACAATCGATTTGGATAGTTTCCGTTATAATCGCAGGACCACTTTCCTACTTCCAGACAGATTACAGTTGAGGAGCTTTATTATAATGGCAGGCAACTTCCCTGCTGCCAGTCAGAATTGAGTTGTGCTGTTATCATTATAATGACAGGCCCCTTTTCATAATGTCAGTCAGCTTACTTACAGGCACACCGAGTTGGTGATTTTCCATTAAAATAGCAGGCCACTATGCCTAATGCCAGTCACATTTTAGATGAGTAGATTTGTTCATAATGGCGGGCACCCTGGCCTACAGCCAAACACAGTCGGGTAGGGAAGTTTTGAACAAAATTTCACGCTCCCTTGCCTGCTGCAAGTGAAATCTAGAAGGGAATTATTCTTTGAAGTGTTGAGCCTACCTTAATAAAGCCACTTACACAGGAGTTGGAAAATGACTTGATGCCCACTGCTAGTAAAAGTCAATGTGGGAAGAACTGATTACAATAACAGACACGCCTTTTCTTGATAGCTACAAATAGACATCAATATACAGCGTGAAGCGAAATTCGCGCACTCGGGCGTAGCAGCGCGACTCCTCGCATGCCAGCAATACAAATTGTCTGGCACAAAAGTTCGTCCTGCGAGTATAACCGGCAGGAAAAAGGACGCTAAAGAGTGGCAGTCTGGCAGCACTGTAACCATATGTATGGTAACTACCTCTGTCAGCGTATACTCGTCGTGCTGTGCAGTTGGTGCAGTAGATAGACCTTTGGGTTAACATGCAGGATGTAGAGGGTTCGGTCCTGGGATGAGGCGCATTTTTTATTTGCTCATTTCCATCGGACATTACATACTGTAATACACTAAGGCACCGTACCTTAGGTCATATGTATCCTACATTTACAACATTTTGTAGTGCTTAACACAACAAATACGTGGTTAGAAAAATAAGAAATAGATAGTTGAAACAAATGACCTGTCATAGGGGAGAATAACTCACATTTGAGATGCTAAAGATGACAGCACAGTACAATAACACAACATATACTTGTCATTTACATACTACATGTAATAGTTATGAGCGCTCAGATGTAGCACATTAGCAATAATACTGTCCATATTAATTACCGCATGACCTTCACAACAGAATACGTTGTCCTCAGAACAACAGATGCTAAAAGCGACCTCCCTGCACGTCCAAACATTGCGCAGTCCGCCGGATCACACAGCTCTGGACCCTTCGCAACATAGCTGAGTCCACAGTAAGAAGAGCAGCATGAACACGCGCTACCAATTCTTCCACATTTGTCGGCGGAGTAGAAAACACGTGCTCCTTCAGGTGTGCACACAGGAAGAAATCCAGAGGATTTAGGTCAGGTGAACGCGGTAGCCATACAACTGGACCTCCACGTCCGAGCCATTTCCCTGGAAATGTTCTGTCCAAATACTGTCGCACATTAATTCCAGAGTGTGGAAGCGCACCATCGTGTCGGAACCATATCCTCTGACGAACATGTAGTGGAACATCGTCCAGCTCATCAGGCAGATAGTTTGAGGGGATTGCATGATACCTTTGTGCAGTCAACCGGTGAGGCAACATGTTGGGGACCAAACACATGCCGCCCAATATTCCGGCCCAGACGTTGATACTAAAGCGAACTTGACATCCACGGTCGTGGGTGACGTGCGGGTTAACCTCACACCAATGGTGGGCATTGTGCATATTTAAGACACCCTCACGAGTGAATGCTGCTTCATCCGTCCGTGGTACGGTGTTTACGAAGTCATCGTTGGCTTCCTGTTCTTGTTGGAACCATTCCCAGAATTGCGTCCGCTGATGGCGATCAGCAGGATGCGGGTGTTCCGTGAAAGAATAATGATTGGGGTGCAGCCCATGCCCGTGCAGCACGTTAACGAGCATGCGTTGCGAGACACGCAGCTGCTTTGATATGCTACGTGAACTTCGCTGAGGTTTTTGGTGTATAACCTCCAGAATAGCTTCCTCAGTAGCTGGAGTATGGCGAGTCCGTGGACGACCTCTGTCACGCGATGGTGGAAGGAGAGAACCTGACTCCCGAAGGTGCAACTCCAGACGACGAAACACATTTTATCTGGATGGCGTCGACGAGGATATCTAGCAGCATATTCACGAGCGGCAACACCAGCCGGTTACAAGATGCACCAAGGACGAGAAGCATATCGACATATTCATCGTATGTGTATGCCGTACGTCTTTCACACTGGTTTAGAAGATTACAAGTAGGATATTCGATACGTGTCTGGAGTCTGTCACGGGCGCGTTACTCCGCTCGCTACTAGTCCGTGTCTGTTGGACAGCGCATACACTACGTAATAAACACTCCATCAGTCCTGCGCGCTGTTCCACCTAACGCGCATTACCCCTCTGACAGATATTGTTTTGCATGATTCATCCCGACACCGCTACTAGTGAAACGGTCGGTCGGAATGCCTTTAATGAGGATACGTATATCCCAGAAACTGAAGATATTACAGACCTGAAAATTAGTGTTTCGGATCTCCTTTAAAAATAAAGAAACAAGTACTTTTTGTTTTTGGAAAATCCAATTAATTTGGGGAAGAAAAGGGGGTGAATATTTAATATGAGTGTATATACATATATACATATTAAAACTTTTAAAGCGTAAACATGTATAAATTGGCATTTAGAATCTCCTTTAAAAATAAAGAAACACATAATTTTTGTTTTCGGAAAATCGCAATAGGAGGGGTGAAAAAGGGTGAAAAATTTTGTTGAATGCCTTTAATGAGGATACTTATACCTCAGAAACAGAAGGTATTATAGACCTGAAAATTGGTATTTGGGATCTCATTTGAAAATAAAGAAACACGTATTTTTTGTTTTTGGAAAATCTAATTAATGGGGGTTAAACAGGAGTGAAAAATTGGGGTGAAATTTTAGAAAGACTCTATCTGCAGTATATCTCAGAACGAAAAATGTTACATACCTAAAAACTGGTATTTGGAATCTCCTGCAAAAGTTAAGAAACATAGGTGATTTGTTTTTGGAAACTCCACTTAAAAGGAACTAAAACGGGGTAAATTTTAAAATGAACATTTCTACAGTATATCTCAAAAACATAACATGTTACTGAAGTGAAAAATAGTATTTTTATCTCTTTTTAAAATAAAGAAACATGTATTTTTTGTTTTCTGAAAAAACACTTTTTGGAGGGGTGAAAGTGACTGAAAATGGGGTTAAATTTTTTAATTAGGATACTGATATCTCAAAAGCTGAAGATGTTGCAGACGTGAAATTTGGCATTTGGAATTTCCTTTAAAAATAAAGGAATACGTACATTTTGTTTTCGGAAATCCACCTAAAGCGAGGAGGGATATTGAAATATTAGTTGAATTATTTGTATGAGGATACTGTTATTAAAACGAAAGATTTTGCAGACGTGAAAATTGGTATTTGGAATCTGCTTTAAAATTAAAAAGAACACGTATTCTCGGAAAATCCAATGAATGGGGGGGGAGGGTAGGTGAAAATATGAAAAATTATTGAATTAATTTTATGAGGATGCTTACGTCTAATAAAAACTAAAGTTGTTACAGACGTAAAAATTTATATTTGGATCTCCTTTAAAAACAAAGAAAACAAAGCGTTGTGGGCGAAATCATTTTCGGGGGCAGGTGTGAAAAGGAGATAAATTCGTTTTATGTGGACACATATCTCAAAAACTGAAGATGTTAGAGTCGTGATAATTAGTATTTAGAAGATCCTTTGTTATTAAAGGGACAAGTATTTTGAACGGGAAATTCACTTAAGGGGGGTGTCTGAAAGGAAGTGAAAAGTGAATTCTCTTTATGGGGATACTTATTTCTCAGAACTAAAGGTAACATACGTGAACATTTGTATTTGAAATCTCCTTTAAACATAAGGAAACACGCCTTCTTTTTGGGGGGGATCAGGTAAATCAACTTAACATAATAATAATAATAGTAATAATAATAATAATAATAATAATAATAATAATAATACTAATAATGTTCTGGACCGTCGTCAGAATGTGCGGACCACGCTCCAAGCGGTTCCTGGCCGGGTAATGACTACGATTGCAGTCCAACCGCGGGTTCAGTACCGCAAAAGCACCCAAGACGACACCTCGCCCTATCTTCTCAAGGAATTGGTCTATATTAAAATACTTATAGGAAAAGATGGCAAAGATATAGAGACCCAACTGGCCCGTTGGAATACCTGTACCTAGCCCGGGAAGTACGAAATCGATTGCTGGAAGGAAAGATAAAAAATGGGAGAGACTTTGCCGTAATCTCTCAGAAAACGAGTTAGATCGCGAATTTCGGCGGATTATATATAAAACGTTAGGCATTCAATTATAAATTTCATTATAATACCGTAGTGAAGCACGGGTATTTTGATAGTATATATATACACTGACTGACAGAGCAAATGCAACACCAAGAAGGAGTGGTCAGAACTTTATGCCAATTGCAGGGTAGACTGACGTCACTGAGGTATGCTCATGATGTGAAATGCGCCGCTGTGCTGCGTTGGCGAATGGCCCACTTCGTACCGTGATTTCTCAGCCGACAGTCATTGTAGAACGTGTTGTCGTGTGCCACAGGACACGTGTATAGCTAGGAATGCCAGGCCGCCGTCAACGGAGGCATTTCCAGCAGACAGACGACTTCACGAGGGGTATGGTGATCGGGCTGAGAAGGGCAGGTTGGTCGCTTCGTCAAATCGCAGCCGATACCCATAGGGATGTGTCCACGGTGCAGCGCCTGTGGCGAAGATGGTTGGTTGGCGCAGGGACATGTGGCACGTGCGAGGGGTCCAGGCGCAGCCCGAGTGACGTCAGCACGCGAGGATCGGCGCATCCGCCGCCAAGCGGTGGCAGCCCCGCACGCCACGTCAACCGCCATTCTTCAGCATGTGCAAGACACCCTGGCTGTTCCAATATCGACCAGAACAATTTCCAGTCGATTGGTTGAAGGAGGCCTGCACTCCCGGCGTCCGCTCAGAAGACTACCATTGACTCCACAGCATAGACGTGCACGCCTGGCATGGTGCCGGGCTAGAGCGACTTGGATGAGGGAATGGCGGAACGTCGTGTTCTCTGATGAGTCACGCTTCTGTTCTGTCAGTGATAGTCACCGCAGACGAGTGTGGCGTCGGCGTGGAGAAAGGTCAAATCCGGCAGTAACTGTGGAGCGCCCTACCGCTAGACAACGCGGCATCATGGTTTGGGGCGCTATTGCGTATGATTCCACGTTACCTCTAGTGCGTATTCAAGGCACGTTAAATGCCCACCGCTAGGTGCAGCATGTGCTGCGGCCGGTGGCACTCCCGTACCTTCAGGGGCTGCCCAATGCTCTGTTTCAGCAGGATAATGCCCGCCCACACACTGCTCGCATCTCCCAACAGGCTCTACGAGGTGTACAGATGCTTCCGTGGCCAGCGTACTCTCCGGATCTCTCACCAATCGAACACGTGTGGGATCTCATTGGACGCCGTTTGCAAACTCTGCCCCAGCCTCGTACGGACGACCAACTGTGGCAAATGGTTGACAGAGAATGGAGAACCATACCTCAGGACACCATCCGCACTCTTATTGACTCTGTACCACGACGTGTTTCTGCGTGCATCGCCGCTCGCGGTGGTCCTACATCCTACTGAGTCGATGCCGTGCGCATTGTGTAACCTGCATATCGGTTTGAAATAAACATCAATTATTCGTCCGTGCCGTCTCTGTTTTTTCCCCAACTTTCATCCCTTTCGAACCACTCTTTCTTGGTGTTGCATTTGCTCTGTCAGTCAGTGTATATATATACTAGCTGTAGTACCCGGCGTTGTCCGGGTAGCTTTTGAATGTTTACATTTAGTATTTTTATCACCAGTTAGTTAAGTGTGAAGTGGATGCTTATTGATTTAGTTTTTAGATGTTGATATTACGACCTATTATGTAGTTTTAGAGTTATTTAGATGTATCTGATTTCAAGTTTTAGATTGTTTAATATTCGAGTAAAACCTTGTTATTGTGGAAGCTAGAATGGACTAGGAAGTATTTGATTCATTCCAAAAAAAATTATCTTAGCGACCCAGAAAATTATGGATTCGACACTGCTTTCGATTATTTTGATATATCACTCCCCCTCGCTCCCCACCCCAAAGGAGGCAGAACTTGGACTTTAAGAATTTCCGGAATGTCACCATTCATCTCAGCGACCACAGAAAGTATGAATTCGACACTACTTTCGAATATTTTATATGTCACCCCCTTGCGTCCCCACCGCCCTTATGGGTACATGGGGTGTCTTACCCCACGCGGTTTATCAAAAGAAATTCGGAATATCACTATTCACTTCAGCGACCCCTAAAAGGATGGATTCGACACTATTTTCGATTATTTTGATATCTCACTCCCCTTCACCCCCACCCCAAATGGGACTGAAATTGAACTTGGAAAAATTCCGGAGTATCACTATTCATCTCAACGAATCCGAAAACGATGGATTCGACACTATTTTCGTATATGTTTATATGTTACCCCCCTCGCCCCCCACCCAAAAGGGGACTGAATTTGCACTTGGAAAAATTCGGGTGTATCACTATTCATCGCAGGGAATCCGAAAACAATGGATTAAATACCATTTTCATATATTTTATATGTGACCCCCCTCGCCCCCTGCCCATATTAGTGCATGGGGTGTCTTACCCCCACGCATTTTGTCAAAAGTAATCCGGAGTGTCTCTATTCATCCCAGCGACCCTGAAAAGGATGGATTCGATACTATTTCCTATTACTTTGATATATCACTTCCCCCTGGCCCCCCACCCAAAAGGGGGCTGAATTTGGACTTGGAAAAATTCCCAGGTACCACTATTCATCTCAGCGAATCCGAAAACGATGGATTCGACACTATTTTCGTATATTTTTATATATGACCCCCTCGCCCCCCGCCTCTAAGGGTACTTGGGATGTCTCACCCCACGTGGTTTGTCTCCTGATACTAAGTCGTAAGTGTACCAAGTTTGGTGTAAATCGCTCCAGTGGTTTAGGAGGAGATGTAATACATACATACATACAAACAATGACATTTATATATATATATATATATAGATATACTAGCGAATGTACCCGTGCTTCGCTACGGTATTCTACATTGTATTCGAATATCGAAGTAAATAGTGTGCATGCAGTAAATAAGATTGTTTTAAAATTGCTTGTCTCTTAGTGTTATCCGAGAAAGAGCATGGGGAGGTCCCCGTACGTTGTTTCCAATGTAAAGTGTTTGTTATGGATTTGTGATATAACAATCGAGTTGGGAAGTTTACATTATAATTGCAGGCCCCATTGCCTACTATGCGGACAGAATCGACTTGGGGAGTTTTCGTTAACATGGCAGCCCCCCTTTCCTACTTCCAGACAGATTACAGTTGAGGAGTTTCTATTATAATGGCAGGCAATTACCCTACTATCACTCGAAATTGAGTTGTGCAGTTATCATTATAATGCCAGGCCCATTTTCCTACTTCCAGCCAGCTTACTGCCAGTCACACCAAGTTGGTGAGTTTCCATCAAAATAGCAGGCCACTATGCCAAATGCCAGTCACATTTTAGATGAGGACATTTCTTTATAATGGCGGGCACCCTTGCCTACTGCCAAACAAAATCGGGTAGCGGAGTTTTAAACAAAACTGCATGCTCACTTGCCTTCTGCAAGTCAAATCGAGAAGTGAACTATTCATTACAATTGTAGACCTTCCTTACTAATGACAGTTACATAGGAGATGGAGAAGGAACCCTTTCATACTGCCAGTCAAAGTCGGTGTGGGGAGTACTGATTACAATAGCAGACCCACCCTTTCTCGATCGCTACAAATCGACATCAGTGAATATATATAGATCGACATACGAAAGTATATGCGTGTTCACAATATTGAAGACCTTCATTTACAGATTAACTGCTACTAAACGTACGTCACATCGACAAAGGATTATACCATAAGACACGCCGGATTTAGTGGCCTAAATGGCTGGTCCTATGATATGTCATCTATTCTTGGGTCAGATTGAGTTAGAAACGTGGAACAGGATAACGTTCTTGTAAGATTATCTCACATTACATTACTTTTCGGATAATTATGTGACAGCTACATACATAGCATTTGGCTCATTTATGGCTACTGGGTGGGCCAATTTTCGTGAAGAGTTTGATGATTCCGTATTTCATATAAGTAATCGAAGGTATGAATTATGCATGTGAAAATTCCAAATTGACTTAACATCCATTAATAGAGAAAAATCAAACGTAAAAGGGATACAGATACGGCAAAAAGTCATAAGACCAAGGTTGTAGATCATTCCAAATTGAACGGAGATTGTGCAGTCTGTTATGTGATAGGAATTTCCGATGGTCTGCACCATCATTAAAATTGCCTGCATATTTCGATATTCTTCGGGGATAAAAAGTGAAAAATTTAATGATCTAGGATGTTTTCCGTTCGTTACAGGCTAAAACGTATAATTTTGTCAAATTTCAAATATCTTCTTTTTCTTCTGGCAGATTATGCCGCATGTGGATTTTGGGCGAGGCGGGTAAAAATTAGGACTTTCAGGAAACTAAACCAAAATTATGCAGATGGTCATTATTACCCCTTAAACGGAAAGCTGTACGAAAATTTCGCCAAAATAGTCAGTGTAGAGGCACACAGTCGTTACGATTTGATTTATATAGATAAGGAATCTGCTCCATGTAAAACACCTTTTGGGCTATGTCCGCTGGACTTAACCTGCAAAAGTGACCATTCATGATATCTCCCTTATTAATCCTCCTGACGAAAAAATGCACATGAAAAAAAAAAGGTTTAGAGGTGGAATTCCATCAGGTTTGGTCGATTTCCAGTCAGGTTGGTCTTGTTCTGTATATATTCTGGAAGAATAAAATCACCATTTCGGTTCCCTATAAACCGCCAGTCCATTCCGGAACATGAAATGCTATTTACGTTTAAAACCTACCTTTGGACAGGTGGATGCTAAATATGAATTTTGGTTCGAATGTCTTCAGTAGTTTTCAAGTTGTAAGGAATACGCTTTACATGCACACGCTCGTGAGTTTAGTCCGATGGGACTTGTACAAAAAACGGTCCGTTAATGATATCTCCCTTATTAATCCTCGTATCGAAATGATGCACATGAGAAAAAAGGTTTAGAAATTAATTTCTACCAAGGCAGGTAGATTTAAATTAACGTTGGTTGTGTATATTTTGTGGAAGTGCAAAATCACTGTTTCGGTTTCGTATAAACCCCCAGTCAGTTCAGGGATTTAGAAACAATATTTGCCCTAAAACCTATCAAGGACAGGTGTATTCTAAATATGAGTCTTGGTGAAAACACATCCAGTAGTTTCTAGCACTCGCGTACATACGGCGTAGTTAAGGAAGAAAATAATACAGTTAAGAAAGTTGAAAGTAATAGAAAATGGATTATTACTGAGGACAGCCGGATAACGACAAATATGTAAATGCCAAGTTAATGTATTGGAAAATCAAATGCCCCTCAATAAATTATGCTAGTGTGAGTTATGGACAGAATAAAACGGTAATAGAGGAAAAATTTAGGTCCATTGATTCCTAGGTAAACAAATAATAAGAAGATGACTAATGGTGTTATTACTTAATCTATTCGAAGGCGGTTATAACATCCAACGATATTCCGCCAATATCCCGCAGATAGGCCGATTGACGCCTCTCTTGCCTTCTACCCAAGGAACAACCACGAATTTAAAAGCATAATGAGGAAAATGGCAATACGTTACTTACCTGCTGGCAAGCAGTCAGAGACGTTGCCATGGTAGCTTGTAGGTTCGTTGTCGGTCTGTCGGTCACTCAATGCAGAGCATGGTACCAGCAGAAAATTGTAAATTTCTCCGTCATGTAAAGAGTAAAGTAAATTATGATCATAACGAAAGTTGTTTATAATGAAGAGACGTTTCACATACGGTAAACGAAGTTTACAGAAAATCAATAGTATAAGAGAAAATGGAGGAAAACCATTCTGGTTTTCCTATAAACACCCCGTCTATTCAAGGATTTTAAAACGATATGCATATCGGAACCTTCCCCGGGTTGAGTATACTCTAAATATGAAGTTTAGTTGAGATCTATCGAGCCGTTTCGACGTGATGGTGGAAAACCATTCTGGTCTTCCTATAAACCCCCCGTGTATTCAAAGATTTTAAAATGATATGCATATCGAAACCTTCCCCGGGAGGAGTATGCTCTAAATATGAAGTTTGGTTGAGATCTATCCAGCCGTTTCGACGTGATGGTGGAAAAACCATTCTGGTTTTCCTATAAACCCCCGTGTATTCAAAGATGTTAATATGGTATGCATATCGAAACCTTCCCCGGGATGAGTATACTCTAAATATGAAATTTGGTTGAGATCTATCCAGCCGTTTCGACATGATGGTGGAAAAACCATTCTGGTTTTCCTATAAACCCCCCGTGTATTCAAAGATTTTAAAATGATATGCATATCGAAACCTACCCCGGCAGGAGTATACTCTAAATATGAAATTTGGTTGAGTTCTATCTAGCCGTTTCGACGTGATGGTGGGAAAACCATTCTGGTTTTCCTATAAACCCCCCGTGTATTCAAAGATTTTAAAATGATATGCATATCGAAATCTTCCCCGGGAGGAGTATACTCTAAATATGAAATTTGGTTGAGATCTATCAAGCCGTTTCGACGTGATGGTGGAAAAACCATTCTGGTTTTCCTATAAACCCCCGTGTATTCAAAGATTTTAAATGAAATGCATATCAAAATCTACCCCGGGAGGAGTATACTCTAAATATGGAGTTTGGTTGAGATCTATCCAGCCGTTTCGTCGTGATGGTGGAAAAACCATTCTGGTTTTCCTATAAACCCCCGTGTATTCAAAGATTTTAAAATGATATGCATATCGAAATCTTCCCCGGGAGGAGTATACTCTAAATATGGACTTTGGTTGAGATCTATCCAGCCGTTTCGACGTGATGGTGGAAAAACCATTCTGGTTTTCCTATAAACCCCCCGTGTATTCAAGGATTTTAAAATGATATGCATATGGAAATCTTCCCCGGGAGGAGTATACTCTAAATATAGAGTTTGGTTGTGATCTATCCAGCCGTTTCGACGTGATGGTGGAAAAACCATTCTGGTTTTCCTATGAACCCCCGTGTATTCAAAGATTTTAAAATGATATGCATATCGAAACCTTCCCCGGGAGGAGTATACTCTAAATATGAAGTTTGGTTGAGATCTATCCAGCCGTTTCGACGTGATGGTTTAAAAACCATTCTGGTTTTCCTATAAACCCCCCGTGTATTCAAAGATTTTAAAATGATATGCATATCGAAACCTTCCCCGGGATGAGTATACTCTAAATATGATGTTTGGTTGAGATCTATCCAGCCGTTTCGACGTGATGGTGGAACAAACAGACAGACAAACAGACACGAACAATTTTATTTATATAGATATCGACATACAAAATTATGTGCGTTTTTAAAATATATACATATTAATTTCCCCTAAACGGTACGTCATATCGACAGACGGATTGTACTATAAGACGCCGTATTTAGAGGTCTAAATGGCTGGTCGTATGATATTTTCTGGTATCTTATGTATTCATGGGTCAGATTGAGTTAGAAACGGTAAATAGGGTGAAATTTAGGTAAAAGATTGTCCCACAGTACATAGGATAATTATTTGAGAGCTAAAAACATATCCTTTGGCTCACGTATGGCTACAGTGTGGGCTAATGGTGATGTAGAATTTGATGATTATATTCTTCGTATAAGAGATTCAGAATATGAAATACGCGTGTGGAAAGTGCAAAATGTACTTACAATTGAGAAATAGAGACAAATCTAACATATCGTCGTTACCGGGACAAAACCTCCTATGTGATAATATTTGTGGAGATATCCTGACCCGCAGTACATACGTTAAGAAGAGCGAGAAGGCCTTGACTATATTCGCACAATATTGCCCCTTAGACACGAGAAACGTACCGGCCAAAGTTCTAAGCTAAAATATTTCACACAGGAGGTTTTGTCCCGACAGCGACGATGTAAGGGAGAGAGATGCGCCGAAAAGTCATAGGACCAAAGCTGTAGATCACGCCAATTTGAACGAAGATTGTGCCACGCGTTTTGTGATACGACATACCGTTTAGCCACGAAGTATCTGCGAAGGTCTGCACCGTCATTAGAATTGCTTCGGTATTTCGATATTCTTCGGGGATAAAAAGATAAACATTTAAAGATCTTGGAATTTTCCCGTCGATTTTAGGCTAAAACGTATAATTTTGCCAAATTTCAATTTTCTAGCTCGTCGGGCAGATTATGCCGCAATCTTGATTTGGGGAGAGGTGGGTAAAATTTCGGACTTTCGGGAAACTATAGCAAAAAATATGCAGATGTTCATTATTACACTTCAGAAAGATACGTGTACGAAAATGTCGCCAAAATAGTAAATGTACAGACACACGGTCGTTACGATTTTATTTATATAGATTATTATTATTAGTATTAATATGGATAGATAAGTAATAATGTGTACGTGGTTAAGTTCAAGAAAGGTCCAGGAACCCTATCTTCGACACGGATAAGGACGTAATTCACTCCCTGCTTTATAAGTTGCCATGGCGTGGCCCCTGCTTTTCCCCTTATGGGATATTTCTGTGTGCACACGGTGAAGCATACAACAGCAGTCGCCCATCATCCGAACATGCCATGTTTCCTGGTATGGTCGTCTCATGTCCTTTATATCCTGATGGAACATTTCACACTGTACCTCGCTTACAGCACCCTGATTTGGAAGAAAAATATCAAGATGACAATGTAAAAAACGTAACTTCAAACTCATGGAGCTTCCCAGAATTTTCAACTTCGTCAGTATGTTCTCCACTATGTTGACATACTCTGGGCTACGATTGTTTCTCGGGAAGTTTTCAACCACACACTTAAAATCAGTCCAGGCTTCTCGCTGAACGGCATTCATTGAATTAGGGAAATCTTCATCTAACATTACTTCCCGAATATCGCGACCAGTGAACACTCCCTCCTTCAACTTAGCATCTGACAGGTTGGGGAACTTGTTACATAGATATCTGAAACAGTTGCCACATTTAGGTAATGCTTTGACAAACTGCTTCATTATGCCCAGTTTGAGGTGCAGATGTGGCAGGAGTATTCTGTCTCTTCTCACTAAAGGGTCACACTTGATAGTTTTGTCCGCTGGAACACATTCCAACCTTCGTGGCCACTGAGTTTGCACATTATATTATATTGCATATTATAATAAATACTGAAACACCGTATGAAGCTCAGAATATCAATCAGAAATCATTAAATTGCATTACCAATAATTACAAATTTACGCGATTTGTGCAAAACGTGTGGGTGATACGATGTTTTCAGTATTATTTTCGAATTCAGGAGGTCTATGTACATAAAGAACGCCTTCATTTTCGAAAAAAGCTTTTGTGACCTTAAAATTTGTTGCATTGTGTTATAGTAGCGACAAGTTTTGAGATGTTGTTTTTACCAATTATTCGAATTCAGGAACTTAAGTGTCCACTTCATTCAAACCCGTCCCCTCCTTTCTACAGTGTGAATGTTTGACGTCAACATAAGGGAGTGAGCAAGGAAAATATGACGTGAAAGCTCACCGCAGAAGGCTGAGGATGACTTTGAATAAAGTCGAAATTTAAGTCCCTGAATTGAAATAAATTGTGGTAAAAGTATATCTCATACTTATCTTAATGAGTAAACGGCACAATATAACTGCTACAAACATTATTATGAATAATAATCATAACAAGGTTATTATCTGGCTGATTGGCTGAATGGTCAGTGTACTGGCCTTCGATTTATAGTGCCACGGATTCTATTCCCGACTGGGTTGGGGATTTAAATTGTGTATGATAACCTCTGGCTCGGGGAATGTGTATTTATGTTCGTCTCAATACACTTGCTATCAACTTCATATAACACATCACACTATCAACCACCATAAAAACACGCAGTAGTGAATACATCCCTCCACATGAAGTTGACGTCCAGAAGTGCACTTCGACGTAAAACTAGTACAAATGCATATCAATCCAACCCTATTAAAACACAGAAAACACCAGTAAAATCCAAAATGTTGTTGGTTTTATGTCTCATTAAATACAATTACGGTTTTGGAGACGCCGACGTACCGGAATAGTGTCCCATATGAGTTTTCTTTTTTTTTTACAATTTGCTTTACGTCGCACCGACACAGTTAGGTCTTATGACGACAATGGAAAAACGCAAGGCCTAGGAGTGGGTAGGAAGTGGCCGTGACCTTATTAAGGTACATCCCCAGCATTTACCTGGTGTGAAAATGGGAAACCACGAAAACCCATCTTCGGGGCTGTCCGACAGTGGGCTTCGAAGTCACTATCTCCCGGACGCATGCTCAGAGTTATTTTATGTGCCAGTAAATCTACCGACACGTGGCCGACGTAGGGCACCTTCAAATACAGTACTACTGGCAGAGCCAGGATGGAACTCATGAAACTGAGTACCATAACTCTACAGTCTGAACTACTCGGCCCTGAGAAAGAATAGAACAACAGTTGACCTAGCAAGGTTGGATATGAAAGAAGACATTCAGGAGGACAGGAAAAGTAATTGAAGTCCGATATAGGGGATATACTTGTAACATAAGGTAATGGTACTTGTGGAAAAAAAAAAAAAAACCGCTCCATAATTTCTGTCTCGTTAGTTTCAGGAAGTCCATTTCAGAACGTTGAACCTTGTTATCAAGCACGCACTATTTTTTTCCGAAGGCAGCGACAGCTATTAAAATAAGCGTACCTTTATCATGTCAGACCTCCATTAGATGGGTCAGTTTCCTATATAACAGTGCTATATCGCGATTCCATGGCAGAAAATATTACATCTCTCGGTGATATAATCCTCTCGTTCTTTTAGCTACTCTTAGTCACTTTTTTGCACCGATATTTGTTACTATGGTGACTTAATAAACAGATCTAGGACACGCTATAATGCTAGTGAGTCGTCTGTATATTAAATAATTTACCTGCACGTAATGCAATTATGTTGTTATCATCTATAGCAGAAATATACTCGGTTAATTGCACTTACAATATGTGCCTGCAACACATAGCCCTCAATTATCTGAATACAAACATTCTACAGGTTAAGTTTCGAGATGTTCTTGTATGCGTAAACATATTCGTATCCATGACAAGCAATATATCGTCGTTGCCGGGATAAAACCTCCTATGTGATAATATTTTGGGAGATATACTGACCCGCAGTACATACATTATGAAGAGCGAGAATGCCTTGACAATAATCACACAATATTGCACCTTATATGGCAGAACCTTACTGGCTGAAGTTATAACCTAAAATATTATCACATAGGAGGTTTTGTCCTGGCAGCGACGATAAATTGTTAATTTCAATAATTTGTCATCAGTTAAACATTTAGATATATTTTCACGTAGTTTTAAACACTGAAAATGTAAATAATGCAGAAAAAGAAAGATTATTGCCCCTGTAGCGAAGCAATTAATAGAAAATATCGTCGCCGTTGTGTCTAAATCGCAAATGTGACAGTGCTTTTTCTTTCCATTTTTTCTTTTAAGACCAGCCACGCTTCCCAGCCACATATTGATACGCAGTCTATCGGAACGATTCCCTTTCAACTAATTTTCCTATGCGCGTGTGTAAAAGAAAATGAACCTACACAAAATACTCTTTAAGTGTGTAAATACGTCATGTAAACATACATTCCTAGAGTACGGTACAATAAAATTAACTTTCCTTTACACATCCGTATAGGAAAATTCACACAACGAAAGTTGTTCTGATAGACTGCGTATCAATATGTATCAGGGAGGCGTGACCGGTCTTGAGGGAAATAATGGATGGGAAGAACATTCTGACATACTACGAAGTTTTGGCATACCAGCGGCGATATGACATCTGGCCAAGGGTACAAATGAGGTACCCCCTTGTATACATAAGAACTGTGACGTGAATTTATCCCTACATTTATTTAACTGAAGGTATCTTATACAGCTTTCGAGACAGTAACTGATGTGCGGACGAATTTTAATGCAGAATGGTATTGTTGACTTTTTTCAACTTTCAAGACGCTTACGATGAATAGCCTCCCTGAAACGAAGTCATTTACCCACATACAACTTCATGTTCGGAATTTTGCCCTCACTTATTCATTCCGAATGGACAATTCTCTCGACAAACTTAATAAAAGCTAACAGTCCTTACTAGACTGAGAGATCCTAGTCAAACAAGAACATAAAATGCTTCAACACCTCATCTTTTCACCCGACTGAGGACCCTGCATCGTTAACCTCTTTAAAAGTATGAAAAATATGTGGAATATGGTCATTTTGCATTACACAATGATGTAAAAGCAGTGTTCGCTGGAGGTTTTAAGATGCTTCCAGCAATAGATAGGTTAGCAGTCTCACATGGGAATTGTTTAGAAGGTATGCATCGGTATTTGAAAGCATTAACCCAAAGGCACCACACGAGAAGTGCCTGAACTTTCGGATCCCATTCCTTATATCAACATTTAAGTATGTTACAGGAACTACAGCCTTGTATTGAACAGAGCTGTTAAATCGACCAGTGAAGTCCTAAAGGTTACGCCACGGCACTATAACCAGAAGTTCTGCTATCCTGTTCAGCTCCACATAACATCTAAAATGCCATCCAGATCTTAATACCTTCCGGATACCGTATATCATTTACGGTATTCCTTTCTACTTTCTTTAATTTATTTATTTCTAATCGGTCTACCGTCCAGAGTTGGATTTTTCCGCTGACTCAGCGTAGGATCCCACCTCTACCGATTCAAGGGCAGTGTCCTAGTGGTGTAGAGTGGTGTAGTGGTTAGCTGCCACCCCCGGGGGTTCGAGGTCGATTGCCGGCTCTTCCACAGATTTTGAAACATGGTACGAGGACTGGAAGGGGGTCCACCTAGCCTCAGGAGGTCAACTGAATAGAGGCGGGAGTTTCGATTCCCACCTCATCCATCCTGGAAGTGGTTTTCCGAGGTTTCCCACCCCTTCTCCAGGCAAATTCTGGGATGGTACCTAACTTATAGCCTCGGACGCTTCCTCCCCTCTTCATTGTCTATCCCTTCCAGTCTTCCCGTCCGACCACAAGGCCCCTGTTCACCAGAGAGAGAGGTGCTTTTCCTCCTCTCCAGTTGTATCCACGACCAAATGTCTCACGCTCCAGGAGGCCGTAGTTGAGGGATCCCTCACTGAGTCCGGAAATAGACCAACCCTGGAGGTAACTGGCTTATTTTTTCTAAAAATATAAATTTTAGCTTGATTGGTTTTCTTCTGAATATCTATAGATGTGAAATCGAAGTGTTGATTTTTTATTGTTAATGAACCAATGTTACTGCCATCTCTACAAAAACAAGGAGTACCTCATCAACAGCGAATATTTACATAGGTTTACCGAAGGTGATGCAAGAATATTAACAAACATTGCTTACAGTAAGTCTTTGTTCATTGCATCATCTGAATCGAAGAAAATTTTTGAATTTAATTTCGAAGAGAAATCAATAGTTTTATGTGGCAAAGAGTGATTAGATATATAAAACGCAAATATTGCCTCTGTTGCACTAATATGCTATCTAAACTTTGTCAGCTGGACAAAGAATCCCTTGATATAACTGGTACTGCCGGAACTTTGCTCACATTCCTTATGTTTCTGGGAGCCCAGAGGAACTTCCGAATCGTGAGAACCTATAATGGGATGTAATTCGTCCCATTTAATGATGTGTATGTTGTTGGATATTTAGTCCGAAGGCTGGTTTGATACTCCATAGCTCCGCCATCATCTGTCATAAATAGCCTAGGCGTCACTGAAGAGGCACACTAGAGAAATGAGGAGCGAAGTAGTTTCCCGTTGCTTTCCTCACCAAGCCAGAAGTTGCTATTACATATCAGTCTGCCAAGCCCACTGAAATGCACGCAGCCAACCAACCCTATGAGCGATATTTTCAAACCATTCATAACAGGGACTGGCTGCATAAGGAATTGTATTACTAGCATCATTCATATTTCAGTCACTTTCATACTGTCAGAGCTAATGATGAGACTGAGCCAGGTCAATGAAAGTAACAAATTTATTCTAGCCCATACCAGAAGACACAGTGCACTGTAAACACTACATCTTGCCAGCAAAGGCAACGTTGAAGGGTAAAATGATCAATCTAATAGTCACGAAGTGAAGTATATTGCCGAGGCGTAGGTGGAACCATATCGGATGGGTATCTGTCGAGAGACCAGGCAAAGGACTAGTTCATCGAAAACGGGATAGCAGACTTTCGGAAGTTGAGAGGGCGGCAGTGTGGACGATTGACTCGTATGGTCTTAAAACAATATTTAACATTAAAGTCTGATAAATCCACTGCTATACTGGGGCGAAACTCTGGTAATTTCACGATTGAAAAAACCTAAGGGCTTCAATGCTTCTAATATCTAACATTGCTTAACCATGTTGATCCTGCTACACGGCTGAAAGCAACGGGAACTACAGCCGTAACTAACTCCCGAGGATATACACCTATCTTTATGAATGAATGATGTACCGATGACGGCTTTCTCCCAAGTAAAATTTTCCGGAGGGAAAATAGTCCTCCATTCTGATCTCCAGGTGGGCGGCTATACGAGATTTGGCAGTCACCTGAAAGATGGACCATCGGAGTGTGGAATGTTAGAAGCTGTAATCGTTGTGATAGGTTAGAGAATAGAAAAAGGGAAATGGATAGACTTAAGTTAGATGTAGTCGATAGAAGTGTAGTACGCTGGCAGGATGGGAAGGAGTTTTGATCAGGCGACTACAGAATTATAAAAACGAAATTAAACACGAGAAATTCAGGAACTGGTTTAATAAAGAATATAATATAGGGCGGAGGATGAGCTACTGCGATCCGCATTGTGAATGACCTATTGTTGTCAAGAAAGACACCAAGCCAATGCCCACGACAGTAGTGCAAGCCTATATGGCTACTAGTTCAGTAGATAATGAAGAAATCGAAAGAATATACAACATGATAATATATTTAATGCAATATATAAAAGGAGATGAGAATATAATTGTGATGGGATAATTCGGGCTGGGGCAAAGGAATGAAAGAAGAAATGGGCTGATTGAATTCTTCACAGGTCATAATTTAGTTTTTGCTAATAATTGGTTGGAACAATAAAAACGACGACTTTGTACGTGGATCAAATCTGAAATCATTGCAAGCTAATAAATAGACTTAATTATGATTAGGCAGAGAAAAGGAAGACAGGTGCTAATCTGAATGACCTTCCCAGTAGCAGACGTGGTCTCTAACCACAACTTGGTTGATCCTGAAATATCATCTGAAGTTGAAGAAATTCAAGAAGATGGGATGTATGTAAGTTAAAAGAAAGGAGGGCAACGAAATGTTTCAAGGAACATGTTGCACAAGCACTATATTATAAGTCTAAATGAACCACAATATATAAAGCGTGGACAGTCATGGAGGATGAGACCAGTATTGCTGCTGAAAAATGGGAAAAACAAGTACGAATCATTGGATAATTTGGGTGATACTAGACCTGACAGACAATGGCGAAAGTGCAAGAATTCAAAGAATGAGTAGGGCAGGAAAGAATACAGGCATTTAAAGAGTGAAGTACAATGAAAGTGCTGGACTGCTAATGAAGAATGGCTGAAACAAAAGTGTTAAGCCAATCAAAGTGGTATGTTTGTAGGAAAAGTAGATACTGCATACAGGATCATCAATGAAACCTTTGGTGAAAGTAATAATAATAATAATAATAATAATAATAATGTTATTTGTTTTACGTCCCACTAACTACTTTTAAGGTCTTAGGAGACGCCGGGGTGCCGGAATTTAGTCCCGTGGGAGTTCTTTTACGTGCCAGTAAATCTACCGACACGAGGCTGTCGTATTTGAGCACCTACAAATACCACCGGACTGAGCCAGGATCGAACCTGCCAAGTTGGGGTTAGAAGGCCAGCGCCCTAACCGTCTGAGCCAATCAACCCGGCGTTGGAGAAAGTAAAACTGGGTTCGTGAGTAATAAGAGCTCAGAAGGAAGACCACTTCTGAGGAAGGAGGACAAGGCAGAAGGGCAGAAGGAACATATCCACTGATTGTATCAAGGAAAAGAAGTAGATGATAAGATTCTTGAACAAGAAAAGACTGTTGATACCGATGAAATGGTACACACACTTTTGATGACAGAGCTTTGAGAGACCTAAATCGGCACCAGGAATTGATGACATACCCTCAGAATTACTGACTACTTGAGGAGAAACCGTCATGTTGAGGTTATTCTGTTTAGTGCTTAAGATGTATGAAACAGGAGAAGTGTCATCCGATTTTAGACAAAAAACTATTCCCAAGAAAGCAGATGTTGACATATTCTGAAATGTACTGTTCTGCACCATTACTTCAGGATCTCAAGCTTGCAATATTATAACACGTATTATTTACAGAAGAATGGAGAGGCAAGTTGAAGCTGAGAACGGAGAAGATCAGCTTGGCTTCAGAGTAACTGTAGGCAGAGGGTGAGCAAACCTGATTTTGTTTCCGATCTTAGAAGATCGCATTAATTAGGAGAATCCTACGTGCATTACATTCGTAGATCTAGAAAAGGCATTGGATAACGTTGATCATCCCAATGTATTGGAGATTCTGAAGGTTATCGGGATCGGATAACTAGAAAGAATAATTATCTACAATCATTACAAAAATCAGTCTGTAGTGATAAAAATCAAGAGTTGGATAAAAAATAATCCAGAAAGGAGTGTGGCAAGGCTGCAGCTTATACCATCTTCCTTTCAGTATTTATATAGAATAGGCGGTAAAGATAATCAAAGAGGAGTTTGAAAAGAGAGTCACATTCCAAGGAGAAGAAATACAAAACCTGTGATTTGCCAATTATATTTTTGTTTTACCTTAGTTTGAATAAAAACTGGAGAAATTGGTGAATGGTATTGACGGACTCTGTATTAGGAGTACAAAATGAAAACAAAAAATCCAAAACAAAGTAATGGAATTCAGTCGTACGAAGTCAGGTGATGCAGGAAATATTACATTAGGAAACGAAGTCATAAGGTAAGTGGATGAATATTGTAGCGTTGGTAGTACAATAACTAACGACGGGAGAATTAAGGAGGACACAAAATGCAGACTAGCGCAAACAAGGAAGGCCTTTCTTAAGACGAAATTTTGCTCACTTTGAACACTGATATAGAAATTTTCGTGTAGAGTGTACGGAAGTGAAACATGGACGGTAACTAGCTCAGAGAGAAAGACAATAGAAGCTTTTGAAATGATAATTTATAAAAAATTCCTGAAGATGAAGCGGGAAGATTGAATCTCAAATGAAGGGATACTGAATAGAATTGGTAAGAAGAGAACAATTTTACGAAATTTGACCAGAAGAAGGGATGGAATGATGCGACAAATCATTATTAAGGCACCAAGGACAGTTGGATTTTGAGGGAATTGTTGGTCATAAGAATGGTAGGGGAAGACCAAGGCATGGATGTGAAAGTTTAAAGTAGATATAGGACTTAGTAGCTACGTAGAAATATAAAGTCTAGCACAGGATAGGGTGTAATGGGGAGCTGTACCAAACAAGTCTCTTGACTGATGACCCAAAGAAGAGTTTCGGGCCTATATACATATATTTTGGAATTCAATATTGCCAGCAACAAGCAACCAGAAAACCAATGCTTGTATTTCCAGCCTCTCCTCCCACAGTCCCAGAATATTTCTTGCATCTCCCAGACCCCATCCTCCAATACATTTTTGCGTCTTATCCTACCTCCTTAAAAATAGCTCATATAATCACTCAGAGCATTTTTCCGCATTTTCCAGAATTCTTCAATGTTTTCTCAGCCTGTAACCTGCATGCCATATAGTTCTTCCAGTCGTTGTTGTGTCATTTTATTCCTTCATCTTTTTTAATAATGAGCTGTTATCGATTCGATAGGAATGACGGCAGCGCTAAGCTCTGTGGATGTGTAGGGATGTATACACGGGACGACGTGAAGTAGAAGGTGATTCCTTTTAGTGATTTATCCAATAATTCTGGACTCTTTTTCGTCGAGCTCATAATTCACAGTATGGACTGCTTTCCTGGTGTTGTGTATCGCCCACCGAAGACTGGTAACATCATAAAACTTGAGGAAGCCCTACGGTTCCTAACATCCAAGTATGAGAATGTGATTTTGATTGTAGAGCTTGACTTGACCAACAAATCTGCCAAAATAAAGCGATTCGCTGAAATATTTAAATCTAACCCGTTAGAGGAGAGATCCTCACTTGGACTATGTGCAAGTAGGGCAGCATCCTGCTTCATGAATTTACCGAGCTCAGAACACTTTAAGCAAGCCTCGGACCTATGTGAGTAATGGAGTCCCACTCCCATTTGACAGGCGGGGGACTCCTTGGAAACAACTTGGCGAACGAAATGGAATTCGATGGGGAGCTATCAATATTAATGGGGCTTATGGAAGAAAGAAGGTAGAACTTGCTGAGTCAGCAAAGAGGATGCATCTGGATGTGCTAGGAGTAAGTGATATTCGGGTAAGGGGAGATAAGGAGGAAGAGATAGGAGATTATAAAGTGTACTTGACGGGTGTTAGAAAGGGAAGGGCAGAGTATGGGGTAGGGCTCTTTATCAGGAATACCATTGCACGCAACATAGTTTCTGTTAGGCACGTAAGTGAGCGAATGATGTGGGTAGATTTGTCAGTGGGAGGAATTAGGACAAGAATTGTGTCCGTGTATTCACCATGTGAGGGTGCAGATGAAGATGAAGTTGACAAGTTTTATGAAGCATTGAGTGACATCGTGGTCAGGGTCGACAGCAAGGATAGAATAGTGCTAATGGGCGATTTCAATGCGAGAGTTGGGAATAGAACTGAAGGGTACGAAAGGGTGATTGGTAAATATGGGGAAGATATGGAAGCTAATGGGAATGGGAAGCGTTTGCTTGACTTCTGTGCTAGTTTGGGTTTAGATGTTACGAATACATTCTTCAAGCATAAGGCTATTCACCGCTACACATGGGAGGCTAGAGGTACCAGATCCATAATAGACTATATCTTAACAGACTTTGAATTCAGGAAATCTGTTAGGAATGTACGAGTTTTTCGGGGATTTTTCGATGATACAGACCATTATCTGATCTGTAGTGAACTAAGTATCTCTAGGCCTAGGGTAGAGAAAGTGAAATCTGTCTGCAAACGAATAAGGGTAGAAAATCTCCAAGACGAGGAAATTAGACAGAAGTACATGGATATGATTAGTGAGAAGTTTCGAACAGTAGACAGTAAGCAGGTTCAGGATATAGAAAGTGAATGGGTGGCATACAGGGATGCTGTAGTAGAAACAGCAAGGGAATGCCTAGGAACAACTGTGTGTAAAGATGGGAAAAGGCGAACATCTTGGTGGAATGATGAAGTGAGAGCAGCCTGTAAACGTAAAAAGAAGGCTTATCAGAAATGGCTCCAAACAAGGGCCGAGGCAGACAGGGATTTGTACGTAGATGAAAGAAACAGAGCAAAACAAATAGTTGTAGAATCCAAAAAGAAGTCATGGGAAGATTTTGGTAATAACCTGGAAAGGCTAGGTCAAGCAGCAGGGAAACCTTTCTGGACAGTAATAAAGAATCTTAGGAAGGGAGGGAAAAAGGAAATGAACAGTGTTTTGAGTAATTCAGGTGAACTCATAACAGATCCCAGGGAATCACTGGAGAGGTGGAGGGAATATTTTGAACATCTTCTCAATGTAAAAGGAAATCATCATGGTGGTGTTGCAAACAGTCAAGCTCATGGGGAGGAGGAAAATGATGTTGGTGAAATTATGCTTGAGGAAGTGGAAAGGATAGTAAATAAACTCCATTGTCATAAGGCAGCAGGAATAGATGAAATTAGACCTGAAATGGTGAAGTATAGTGGGAAGGCAGGGATGAAATGGCTTCATAGACTAGTAAAATTAGCGTGGAGTGTTGGTAAGGTACCTTCAGATTGGACAAAAGCAGTAATTGCACCTATCTACAAGCAAGGAAACAGGAAGGATTGCAACAACTATCGAGGTATCTCATTGATTAGTATACCAGGCAAAGTATTCACTGGCATCTTGGAAGGGAGGGTGCGATCAGTCGTTGAGGGGAAGTTGGATGAAAACCAGTGTGGTTTCAGACCACAGAGAAGCTGTCAGGATCAGATTTTCAGTATGCGCCAGTTAATTGAAAAATGCTACGAGAGGAATAGGCAGTTGTGTTTATGTTTCGTAGATCTAGAGAAAGCATATGACAGGGTACCGAGGGAAAAGATGTTCGCCATACTGGGGGACTATGGAATTAAAGGTAGATTATTAAAATCAATCAAAGGCATTTATGTTGACAATTGGGCTTCAGTGAGAATTGATGGTAGAATGAGTTCTTGGTGCAGGGTACTTACAGGAGTTAGACAAGGCTGTAATCTTTCACCTTTGCTGTTCATAGTTTACATGGATCATCTGCTTAAAGGTATAAAATGGCAGGGAGGGATTCAGTTAGGTGGAAATGTAGTAAGCAGTTTGGCCTATGCTGACGACTTGGTCTTAATGGCAGACTGTGCCGAAAGCCTGCAGTCTAATATCTTGGAACTTGAAAATAGGTGCAATGAGTATGGTATGAAAATTAGCCTCTCGAAGACTAAATTGATGTCAGTAGGTAAGAAATCCAACAGAATTGAATTTCAGATTGGTGATACAAAGCTAGAACAGGTCGATAATTTCAAGTATTTAGGTTGTGTGTTTTCCCAGGATGGTAATATAGTAAGTGTGATTGAATCAAGGTGTAGTAAAGCTAATGCAGTGAGCTCGCAGTTGCGATCAGCAGTATTCTGTAAGAGGGAAGTCAGCTCCCAGACGAAACTGTCTTTACATCGGTCTGTTTTCAGACCAACTTTGCTTTATGGGAGCGAAAGCTGGGTGGACTCAGGATACCTTACTCATAAGTTAGAAGTAACAGACATGAAAGTAGCAAGAATGATTGCTGGTACAAACAGGTGGGAACAATGGCAGGATTGAACTCGGAATGAGGAGATAAAGGCTAATTTAGGAATGAACTCGATGGATGAAGCTGTACGCATAAACCGGCTTCGGTGGTGGGGTCATGTGAGGCGAATGGAGGAGGATAGGTTACCTAGGAGAATAATGGACTCTGTTATGGAGGGTAAGAGAAGTAGAGGGAGACCAAGACGACGATGGTTAGACTCTGTTTCTAACGATTTAAAGATAAGAGGTATAGAACTAAATGAGGCCACAACACTAGTTGCAAATCGAGGATTATGGCGACGTTTAGTAAATTCTCAGAGGCTTGCAGACTGAACGCTGAAAGGCATAACAGTCTATAATGATAATGTATGTATGTATGTATGTATGTATGTATGTATGTATGTATGTATAGGAAAAGCTTACAGTTTGAACACTCACACTTCTACTCAGGCTTGGAAATCTCCTCTCGAAACTGGTTAAGCAAAACAAGATAAATGACAACAATTGTAATGTACCACTCAATGACTTAAATCAGTATTATTTTATCTCAGTGTCCTTTCAGACGGCTGGCCCCACGGTTTAGTGGTAGCTTGCTTGCTTCTTACCTCGCAGCCGCAGGTTCGATTCCCGGCCAGGGCAGGGCTATTTTATTTGGGTCTGAGGGCTGTTTAGAGGTACTCTCAGCCTACGTGATTACAATTGAGGAGCTGTCTGACAGTGAGATGGCGGCTCCGGCCTAGGAAGCCAAGGATAACTGACGACAGAATTCGTCGTACTGACAACATGACACCACATAATCTGCAGGCCTTCGGGCTGAGCAGCGGTCAATTTTCGGGCCATGGCCCTTCGGGGATGTTGCGACATGTGACTCCTTAATGATGAAATACGTTTAAGTGCTGCTGATTATTTTGAATGTGATCAAATCTGTATCGGCGTGGAAAAATTTAATGGAAAGGCAGAATATCACATGCATTTGTATGTATCAATAAATCAATCAATACTGATGTGCATTTAGGACAGTCGCCCAGGTGGCAGATTCGCTATCTGTTGTTTCCGTAGCATTTTCTTAAATGCTTTCAAGGAAACTGGATATTTATTGAACATCTACCTTGGTAAGTTATTCAAATCCCTAACTCCCTTCTTATAAACGAATATTTTCCCCAATTTGTCCGTCCGAGTTCCAACTTTATCTTCATATTGTTATCTTTCCTACTTTCAAAGAACCACTCAAACTTATTCGTGTACTCATGTTATTCGAAGCCATCTCTCCGTGACACCTCAGAACATACTACTTAATCGAGCAGTTCGTCTTCTTTCTACCAAGTCTTCCCAGCCCAAACATTGCAACATTTTTGTTACGCTACTCTTTTTTCGGAATCACCCAGAACAAATCGAGTTGATTTTCTTTGGATTTCATATAGTCCCTGAATCAAGTAATCCTGGTGAGGATACCATAGGTGTACACTGGAACCATACCCTTGGTGGGGTCTAACCAGAGACTTATATGCCCTCTCCTTTACATATTTACTACAACCCCTAAACACATTAATAACCATGTGCAGAGATCTGTACCCTTCATTTAGAATCCCTTTTATGTGATTACCCCAATTAAGACTTTTCCTTATATTAACGCCTACGTACTTAGAGTGATCCCCATTAAGAACCTTCACCCCATCAACGCGGTAATTAAAACTGAGAGGAATTTTCCTATTTGTGAAACTCACAACCTGACTTATAATCCCGTTTATCATGACCCCATTGCCTGCTGTCCATCTCACAACATTATCGAGGTCTTGTAACTTATTTATTACTCTTTACGGAGTAACATCATCCGCAAAAAGCCTTATCTCTTATTCCACTCCTTTACTCATATCATTTATATGTATAAGAAATAATAAAGTTCCAATAATACTGCCTTGAGGAATTCTCCTCTTAATTAATACAGGGTCAGATAAAGCTTTGTCTACTCTAATTCTCTGAGATCTATTTTCTAGATATAACGCAGACCATTCAGTCACTCTTTTGTCTAGTCCAATTGCATTCATATTTGCCAGTAGTCTCCCATGATCCACCCTATCAAATGCTTTAAGCAGGTCAATCGCGATACAAATACAATCCATTTGACCTCCTGAATCCAAGATATCTGCTGTATCTTGCTGGAATACTACGCTATAATAAATCTAGAATTCCGCCAAAAAGTCCGCTGTCATTAAAAGGTATATTTGTCCGCCGACTGTCTTCTAATTCAGCCAAATTCAGCGGAAAATACGCTCAGTGGGCAACACTGATCATATGTTACTTACCTCTGGCCAGTGCTTATGCAAACCAGACTATATCAGACGTTTTAAAAATCATCCCAACAAGTAGAGCTCTCTCAAGGTCATCGCTCTTGTCCAATTCCGCTGATCACAGTGAGGCTTGTAACAACTCATTTATACCTGCTACCGTACGCTCTTGGAACTCCGTCCCAGCTGAAAGTAGAGGCACAGGAAATACGAGACCACTTAAAAGAAAATGTTTAATGTTATACTTGAAACTATAGAAAGCAGACCTCACAGACATAACAGATCTAATATTAACTTCTAAACTATCATCTATGATAATAAATTGTACAGGCTAATTCAATTTTAGTGATCTTTAAATGTATGATTTTAAAGTAATGACTAAATGAAAATCCACAGCCTCTTTCCAGTCATTCGACCGGACCAGTTATGGATTGAATGAAGCTGCCACCTAGCGGCGAGGATAGGAATTGTGCCGGCTGCCGAAGCCTATCACACTCCTCTGGTGCAATGATTAATGAATGACAGACAAAGCGAAATGACATTGGAGAGTGTTGCTGGAATGAAATATGACAGGGGAAAACCGAAGTACCCGGAGAAAAACCTGTGCCAACTCCGCTTTGACCAGTACAAATCTCACATGGAGTGACCGGGATTTGAACCATGGAACCCTGCGGTGAATGGACGGCGCGCTGCCACCTGAGCCACGGAGGCTCTCAGTAATGACTAAATATATTCTATAAATTGTATACAGGTTTTTCGTGACGGTTTGGCACAATTGCAGGGTTATTAGTCCGCCCCGTCATAGTATATAATAAAGACAATAAATAAAAGTAAACAAAACTGATTTTAAACTATTATGAAATGGTGAAGTGAGATTAATTATGAATAGATGTACACTGTTAGCACTTTAGTAAGTTACCAGCCTCTGCGGTGCTAAACATGAGAGAACTACCCGTGGTCCTACACATGCCGCAACAAAAGAAAGAGACTTTCAGCACCACAGAGGCTGGTCAGGTAAGTACAGGAAACTTTATCAAAGTTTCTAAAGTGCTAACAGCAGACTCCTATTCATAATTTATCTCATTCATTCTTAATATCACCATTGCATAACAATTTACAGAAAATCACAAGGAAGCGACCGTGGCCTCGTAATTAAGGAACAGTCCCAGCATTTGCCTAGTTTGCACAATGGGGAAACCACGGAAAATCATCTTCAGGGTTGCCAACAGTGGAGTTCGAACCCACTATCTATCGAATGCAAGTTGATAGCTACGTGACCGAAACCGCACAGCCACTTGCTCGGTCTTCTTCTTCTTCCTCTTTTCTTCCTGATAATGATGATTATGATGGTGGTGGTGGTGATGATGATGATGAGTATTACCTTGATTTTTTGGCCAAAAGCCAACTGAAGACTGCAGCCCTACAGATTATTCTCACCGGTTTTCAAATGATGTTGACTTAAACATAATACAGATGTCGGGTTTGAACATTTTATGGGGACAGTAGAATACATCCAGGGTATCCCCTTCCTGTCGCAAGAGGCGACTAAAGAGGACCCCAGAGACTCTTAACTTGAGAGCGTGGGTTGGCGACCACGGGGCCCTTAGCTGAGTCTTGCCATTCTGTTCATTTATTTGTTCCAGGCTCTTCACTTTTTCTATCGTATCCGATCTTCTTTGGTCAACTCTTGTTATTTTCCGACCCCGAAGGTATTAGAGCAGTCGAAGCTTTGGGAGTCTCATTTTCACGAACTTCGTGGCCTTTGTCTTTCTTTGGCCAATACCACAATTTTTCGAAGTGTCGGATCGTTTCAAAATTTCCGCTCTGATTAGTGTTAAAAGTGGATGGTTGCTCAATAGTACTTCCTCTCAAACCAATAATCACCACCACCACTTTCTACTACTCAGCTGCATGGGTTATCCATAAACTAATTGCAGTAGCTAAGAACATCACTCTTGTTATATATGAGAAGAGTATTATTGCCCAAAGAATTCACCACATCAATGGCTAACAACAGCTTGCGGCCAGTATCCAGTATTCGGGAGATAGTTTGTTCGAACCCCACTGTCGGCAGCCCTGAAAATGGATATTCGCAGTTTTCCATTTTCACACCAGGAAAATGCTGGGGCTGTACCTTAATTAAGCCCACGTCCACTTCCTTCCCACTCCTAGCCCTTTCCTGTCCCGTCGTTGCCGAATGACTTATCTGTGTCGGTGCGACGTAAAGCGACTGGCCAAAACAGAAAACAGATAACAGCGAACATATTTAATGCACTCAACTCAAGAAGCATTCAATCTTTGTCAACATGCTGAAGTAACCTTTTAGAAACGCAGTACCCATTACTGTTCTCTTAGTAAAGGAAATGCTCAAGAAAATTTACTACAACTGTCTTTAAATACTTTTAAGTTCCATATTTCATCTATTCATGATATAATAGACGTACTGTACAGATTTCTATGTTTCTGTCAATGAGATTACGTATCTTGACAGACGATATTGATTAGAAACACGGTAAGATCAAGTAACATAGTAGTGAAATTGTATACATGAGCACTTCTCCTGATTCTTGTTTCTCAAAAAATGACATTTAGGCCTACGTTCTATTTATTATCTTCCTATTCAAATAGCTGTGAATGCACCCATGTCATTTACGAGTTGTAGAGTTATATATAGGCCTACATAAACAATAGACGCCCAGTTAAATTCTGCATGAGAAATAGTTGTTCAATATTCCGTGCCTTAATCCTCCAAATTCGAATACACTTGCCTTTGGTTACGTTCACTTAAAGACCCAATATGGCGGCTCCATAAGTAGCATTCGTGACTTGACCTCCCTAGACAGACCTCGGTCTGGCCGTGAACATGCTCCCTATTTCCGATGACTCATGTCAGCGGTACGTAATGGAAGTTAATATGGTCGAACAGCATTCCTACATCTTAGTCCGTATGACTTCGATCTTATCCCCAAACTGAAGAAGCCTTTCCGTAGCAAACACTTTGCCAACAAACAAGACATAGTACGAGCAATTCGACGTAAGGGAGCATACATTGGCGAAACTCATGCAGTCGATGGTATCTTACCACTTTCTCATCGATCGTAGCGAACATGGACAAGGTAAGACATTACTTTGAAGGATTTTAAACAGCTTTAAAAAATATATGAAAATACGAAAGGTTCCTGCATACCTACCCCATGTGGTTTCACCTTTAATGATGCTTTGTTGTGCATCTTACACTTTCAAATGTAAGTATTACCTTTCCTGTGTTAAAGCTTTTTCGAAAGAAAAATAGTTGCCATGACTTCTGTATTAACCCTCGTACATTGCAACAATGAAAAAAAGAACATAGATACCCTAACTTGCCGAAGCTGCTGCATAAGAGTACTACGTAATTGGAAGATCTGGATTAAAGACAGACTGCTTTACGTCGTACCGACTCAAACAGGTTTTATAGAGACAGGGCTAGGACTGGGAAGAAGGCGATCATGACCTTAATACAGCCAGCATCTACTTTGTTTAAAAATAGGAAATCAAGGTATACCATTTTCAGGGATGCGAAATGTAGGGTTCGAACCCACTATCTAAGTGAGTAAAACCGGCAAAATAAGTAGGACTGTAGTTCACTCATAATTCATATAGTAAACATTGCAGCAAAAAAAAAAAGCTTAAAAATAGTACAAAAATCGCTTTCATTCTATAGAATTTCATTTAATTAACAAATATTTAAGATAGTTATCCTTTGAACACAAAAGTTAGGCTTTAAATGTCTTTAGGAGTAATTTATAATGAGGGTTTTCATACTTCTTAACCTCGTCATGAAGTGGGATAAAGTGGTCAGCCCAATGCCCGACCAACCTTGCCCCCAAGAAATTAACCTTGTACTCATTTTCGGTACACACTGAGTGAACTTTATGTTCATATGCTGCTTTTAAATGTTGAACTTTCTGTCACACACTTTCAGTTTTAGGAGCTTATGGTGAATAGGATTCGAATCGTAACCAGCAGAGAGGGGATCCTGTCAAAAATTATTAAACTTACTTACATGTGTGTATGTGTATTTTTACATGTATATTGGGCGTCTACTCGACATTCCTGCACCAGATCTCTACGGAGACCACACGCCATTATTATAGTGTTATAACTTATGTGTTATAGTTAGTATTTCCCAGACTGGAAGACTTCAAAATAATACAAAAAATTGCTTTTATTTTATAGAATTTCATTAAATAAGTTAACAAATATTTAAGAATATTTTCCTTTGAACACAAAAGTCAGAGCGTCATACGTAAACAGTAGCGACGTTTTACAAGTATTTCGTTGTATAAATTGGAAAATATATTATTATAAAGCTAATGCATACGTTTTGATGCAGAGTAGTTTTGTGTGACTGTCACTAATCTGGCTCAGCCCTTTTAAAGTAGACCGGGGGTGGAAGGTACCGGTAAGTACTTTGTGAGTTAGTAGGATTCCAGATGAGGCACAAAATATCCGGTCCCCGAAACAAAGGCGGTCGTGGTTCAGTCTGAAAACTGAACCCAGGATCTCGAGATCTAACAGCCAAGATGTCGACCAGTTAGCACAGAGCCGGACATTAACAAAGTAATTTCTAGATTTTGATATCTTAAATTAACCGGTGCTCACTCATAGTATTTTCGAAGTATATATTAAGGTAATTTGATAAGACAGACAGAAAGGATGGACATTCACTGAAGTGACGTATTTTTAACCTCAAACCTTCGCGCATTGTGACGAGAGTATCAATCACGGAACTGACCGTACCTCGCTGTAGAAATGTATTCTTGCACGACATAACCTACGAACTCCTACAGTGTACTGTATTTAACAGTCATTTTCCTTTACAATTTCGCATAAGAAAATGAACACAACGAATGTTCTTCTGATGGACTGCATATCTATATGTGGTTCGGAGGCGTGACCAGTCTTAAGGGAAATAACGGACAGGAAGAGCTTTGTCAAATACGTGGTATTGTTTCTTCACCGGCAATATGCTCTCCACTATAGTAAACCGCGGATAGCAGCTATATGCTTACAGCAATCAAATATGTATTCACCCAAGCACAGAACTTCTACTACAATGCACAAGGCTATTTATTTGTGTGATCTCCAGAATTCTCAGAATTGAAAACGTCCACGGCAGCTAGAACTACACAACAAAGTGACACCTTTAATTTAGACATTCCTCATACACTGGGTTCTTCAGTTTATGGCCTTGCCTGTTAGCCTGAAGGACGTATTTCAGAGAAGAAAATCTGGGAGGAGCAGGGTAGATTTTGGAAGTAGGTTACATTTTTATCAACCCAGCATTCGTTTAGTGTTGAAGTGGGATTTCAACCTACCTCTATTGAATTGTCCTCACAAACCTCTTGGCAGAGCAATCGAGACTCGAGTCTCAATAGTACAACGCAATCTAATAAATTATAAACTTTATATGGAGAGAACTCCGTTTTGTTGAGAGAGAATATCAGTTTTTGAGGCTTCTGTGTGACTTTAATTTTAGAGAATGCTTTGAAGGTGATCAATTCGATAACTCATCCCTGTGTTCTCTATTCAGCAATACGCTTGGCTCCAATCCATATGACATGTTCGCGCGCCAGTACAATTTCCTTACGCGTGCTGTTTAATAAGTCCCAGTGTCGCAGATGGTGGAACAAACTTTGATTCCGTAAGATACTCGTCCCTTCCAAATGAATATTGAAGCCAAGCCACAGCCATTTTGAAAGGCTTTTTGTTCTCCTGTTTGTATTCCACTAATGGCTTTAATTACAAGAACGTTCGGCAGACGCTACTTAAAAACAGAATTACTCGCGAGATGCTATGTTTGCAGCATAACATGCCTTTCCCTATTATAAACACGTTGCTTATTTCAGGCTCGGTACGAACACAAACACAGTGAATTTCACGCCTCTCGAGCCTCATAATGGGGAAAGTTTGTTACGTTTCGTATCTTCATGTCTGATATACTTGAGTCTAGAGCTCTTGAATCTGAACGTCGAGAAGAAGTTCTGTTCTTGGATTACTAAACTTTCCCGTGCATTTCGAGTGGTGGTTTTGTTATTGATCAGGTCTTCATTAGACAGAGCAGTCCCTCATCATTTTCTAACAAATATTCAAGGTTACATAAATGTTTTATTGCCTTTCTTGCCTTAGAATTATTTTAATATCCCAGGATATTAGGAACCTTGCGACTGCCCCTCTATTTTCTGTACGTATAAAAGTGAAATGTCGTCTGCCTACCTGCCGAGACGGCGTCGTGTCTACACCGCTTGGCAGAATTTCTTGAACCTTTATTCTCACAGAGATCGGTAATATGACTATGTATTATAATCATTATAAAATATCAAAGCTATCTTAGTAAACAGTATTCGATCAACAGCCTTAACACGAGTACAAGTCAGCCCTTCCTCTATTGATCTCACCAGGGCTCCATTTGAACTTATTTCAATTCATCTCGACGACCCACTCATGTGGACTTAAATGTTGTAAATAATTGTAACACTGATGATGGACCTTTGAGTCGAAAACAGGTTATGGCCTAAAATAGTGTGCTGATACGACTGTATGTGAATAATAATAATAATAATAATAATAATAATAATAATAATAATAATAATAATAATGCACATTTTACGTCTGAATCCAGACCTAAACATATAATATTTGCAAACGTATTTGCGAAGATCACGTAATAGCTTACTATCAGGTCAGGTACCAGATCGTACCGTGCTGTAGGAATGTATGTTTGCATGGCGTATAGACGCACTCCTACAGTACAATGTATTTAAAGTTAATTTTCCTTTACATCCATGCACAGGAAAATGAACACAATGAAATTTGTTCTAATGGACTGTATATCGAAGGCTAAGAAAGAGTACCTCTTACCTCACAATGAACTTCCTGTCCATTATGTTCCTTAAGAGAGGCCGCACTTGTGGATATGCAGTCTATCAGAACAATTCTTCTCGTGTTCATTTTTCTATGGTCACTTCTGAAGAAAAGTCAACCGTCAAGATTCTGAGGCACCACCTCTACATCTAATTCTGAATTTTCTTTAATTAATAGATATTTACAGATATTATATATGTTTTACCTTGCTATTAGCGGCACCCTGTAAATACAGGAGGTCTTTCCGAAATAAATGGAAATTATATATATAAGGTTAGTTTTCCTTTATACACAGTCATACCAAAATGAACTCAGCAGAAATTGCTCTGATGGACTGTATATTCATACGGAGCTGGGAGGCGTGACCAGCCTTAAGGAAAATAATTGATAGGAGGAGCATTGCCAGATACGTGGTATTAGAACTAAGCCATCGATATATTATTCATAAATTAAAAGTAACAACATGAAAGTTGAGAGAATGATCGCTGGTTCAAACAGGAGGGAATAATGGCAGGACATGCAAAAAGCAAAGCAAAGTCACCTCCTTACAGGCCGTGAAGGCCCCTGGAGGAGTGGAAGGTAAAGGCTTCCACCATTGTTAACCTCGGCACGTGATGGGTAGATTGGTTAGCTCTACGCCCGGCCACCTTTGCCCGCAGGAATTAACCTGGTACTCATTTTTAGTGTAGGCTGAGTGAACCTCAGGGCCATTTGCACCTCCGGAAGTGGAAATCTCGTTTCTTAAATTTTACGACTTCCTGACGGGGAATCGAACCCACTTCCTTCCGGGCGAACCGAGTACGCCTTTTTCACCTCTGCCAGGCAGACTGATTATTATTCATTCGTGTCAGTAGTACAAAACATGAAACATGAAACCATGAAAATGAAGAAGCATGAAGTGGACACAAGTACAGAGATATGTGTTCATCCGCCCAAAACTTAGCCATTTCGAGAGCACTCGAATTAGCTTCAGTCTAATTACTCATTGTACATCTGAATGGGCATAACTGACAACATAATACAGTAGATATGTTGTTTGAAATTCGCCACAATCACATAGAACTGTCTTGGTCGGGAAATGCCACTTATATAAGTTGTCCCTTGTTCTTTGAACTTCAGCTCGCAGTCTGTTTAGTTTTCACTGTGACCAAGAGGAAGAGATTCGTTCAGTTCCTTCCATTCAGACAAATTAATAGTTATCTCCTTCCACATGGCAACTCGCGATTTTGCAACAGTTCGTTGTAACGGTGAAGTAGTTGTTAGGAAGCTTTTTCTCGATTTTAATCTTCTTTCAGCAGGTTGATATCCATAGTGTGGATCTGATGTCATAGTAAATGATTTTCTCCTTTCATTGTTCGTAGCCACTTCTCTTCTGATATCGGTTAGTTCAATTTATTGATGGGTCTTGGCTTCGAAACACCTCAAATACTACTACAACTCTCGTTTAAGGCAAAATCAACCTGTTTTACATGGCTTGACATTTACCACAGGCATAGTGCCCTGCTAAGTTGGTCGGAACACGTCACAAAAATTTGTCAAAGAGTATTCTACTCATTACATTCTGCAAAAAGGATGAGGGACTTCCTTCCAAGAAACACAAGAAAATTATTAGTACAGAGTCTAATATTTCCAATATTTGACTACGGAGATGTAGTTTATAATAGTATGAGCAAAACACATTCATGTCGACTACAGCGAGCCTACAATGCTTGTGCTCGATTCGTATTAAATATCCCAATCCAAACTCATATTAGCCCTTTCCTCTCTCAGCTGTCGTGGCTAAGATTGACTGAACGACGTAAATACCACGCTGTTTCCCTTCTCCACAGTATTCTGCAACGAGCAAACCGGACTATCTTAGAACAGACTTTAAATACCTCTCCCCTTCCGATAGAGCTCCCTCAAGGTCATCCACACGTTCCCTCTTGTCCATTCCCATTCACCACAGTAACTCGTACAACAACTCATTCATACCTGCTACCATACGTTCCTGGAACTCAATCCCAGCTGAAATTAGAGGCATAGGCAATCCGAGGCTATTTAAAAGGAAATGTTTAATGTGGTACTCAAATATGTAAAAAGTAGATTTTACCAACGTAAACTTTAATAATTAGCTCTTAATTATCAATAAGGATAGAAATTTTAGAGGTTAAGTAAATTACTTTTAGTGATTTTTAGAAATATATGTAAAAATGATTTTATAAAGCTGTTGTATAATATGGTTTGGCATAATAGCAGGCTTCATAGCCTGAGCCCCGCCATATAAGAAAGGCAATAAACTAAACTAAATAGCATAAGGCCATTGCTGTTGTTCTTAACGTCTAGGGACGGGTACCCCAGTTATTCCCTGTCAGTTTAAGGAGTAGGCAGTTCCTCGAAGGGATCTTCTGCTTCAGCTTGTATGGAAGTGTACGGTTAGACTCAGTTTAGAATTATTGAATTATTATAATAATTATAATTTCGTGCCGCTATTTCTAGCTGAGTGCAGCCCTTGTAAGGCAGGCCCTCCGATAAGGGTGGGCGGCATCTGCCATGTGTAGGTAACTGCGTGTTATTGTGGTGGAGGACAGTGTTATGTGTGGTGTGAGAGTTGCAGGGATGTTGGGGACAGTAAAAACACCCAGCCCCCGGAGCCATTAGAATTACCCAATGAAGGTTAAAATCTCCGACCCGGCCACGAATCAATCCCGGGACCCTCTGAACCGAAGGTCAGTACGCTGACCATTCAGCCAACGAGTCGGACATTGAATTATGATGGGTGTAGAACTAGACGACGGGTATACTCTGTTATGATTTTCTGAAGATATTGGTCTGAAAATATCATATACGTTAAAATGTATTTTAAGTTGCATTATAGTTTAAATGCGAAGGTATCTCTTAATTTCTCACCCAATCACGCCAAAACATCTTAATCAATTGAACTTAAATTTGGTTTGGATATAACATATTTCAGTTCAAATACCAGTCTCTTCTAGTTTTTTAATAATTCACTTTTCAAACTCTTGGTAATTAATATGCACGTTGTTACTGAAATTCAAGCAAGCACCAAAATAGTGAGCGATTTGTTAGTGTTGTTACCAAGACACCTTAGAAGTAAGTTTTCTACAGAAAAGGCTACGTGTATTTTGTTTTTAATTCTAATGGTTCTCCAGGAAATTTGCCTTTTATATCTTAAAGCAAATCTTCTAGAGCACCCACCGGCTATGTGCTGTATGGCTTGGTATTTCACCACCTCTTGGTAGGTCCTGCTTATTCAGATTGGACACCAGAGTATGCGAACGCTCCTGCTTAAAAATTTAGTCATCGAAGTGTACAGTAACATCACAAGCTGTCAGCCGGTCAAGCATGGGTACGTTCTGTTGGTATGTGTATAAAAATGAAATGACGTCTCTCTATCTGCCTTGTGAAACTATATCATTTCTAAATAGCTAGGCGAAATGTCATAACAATGTACACAAACATTCTCGGAGGAAACGGTCATGAAAACTATGATTTGTTTCGAAACATTGTCGTGAAAATATCGTTGCTGTTGTTGCAAAAACTAGTACATAGAGTGTTTTTTTTATTTTTTATTTTTTTTGCTAGTTGTTTTACGTCGGACTGACTCAGATTGGTCTTACAGCGACGATGGGACAGGGAAGGGCTAGGAGTTGGAAGGAAGCGGCCGTGGCTTTAATTAAGGTACAACCCCGGCATTTGCCTGGTGTGAAAATGGGAAACCACGGAAAACCATTTTCAGGGCTGCCGACAGTGGGGTTCGAACCTACTATCTCCCGAGTGCTGGATACTGGCCGCACTTAAGCGACTGCAGCTATCGAGCTCGGTCCTTAAGACTGGTAACACCTCCCAGCCACATATGGATATTTAGTCCATCAGAACAACGTACGTTGTGTCATATTCGTATGCTTATCTGTAATGTAAATTGAACCTTACCGAACTGCGCTAAAGGAATGTTTGAATGACGTGTTTATAGTATGGATATATCTCAGTTATTCAGTTTAAACACAAGTCTATCCTGATTTTTCAATAATTAATAACTCATAAATGATTCCTTGAAGTTAAATATACCGGCTAATTTGAGGATAGTACCATGAGAGCCATGATTTGCTAGGTATCAGAAGGAAGAGGTCAGAAGAGATCAGGAGTTAACAAAGTGGTTTCATATGGGGAGGGGAACAGGAATGGATAACTATGTTCCTCGCGTTTTGAACATTCGTGGGAGAACAAAGTGTGGACCAGTTAAACAATTCCAAAAAGTAATGTATATTTTATGCATTTAGTATTTCTTAGACATTTTGGAAAACTTTCGTTTGGAGCGTGGCATTATACGGAAATTGAACATGGTACAGTAACTGTCACAGTTACAGAAGTATACTGATGGTCAGATCGGTAGGTCGGATCACAAGTGAAGCGTGCTTAATAGAGTTCGTGAAAAGAGAATGATTTTGTGCAATATGGACATAATAGATAGATTGACAAGAGACATCTTGAAACATTCAGAACTTGTTCCTTTTTAAGATAAGTGTAATGGGTAAGAATTGTTGGGATAAAGCAACGAATGGATATGTCAAATATAACAGAGGTGATGTTGGATGCATCAGTTCATTTACATAGAAATGGAAAAGTTAGCACATGATAGGGTAATATGCACAACTCCATTGAACCATTATATGGAATGACGACTTTAACTTCAACATTCGCCATCTATATCATCATTAATCTCAGGTAGAATCAAGTCAGAAGAAATATACAGACATTCATTTGAAACAGTCGTATCATTCGTTAGCGATAAATGGCATATTCTGAAGGAAATTGTCGACAGGAGTTTCAATATCGTATCACCCATTTCACTGCACTATATGTACTCGTCACACACTCATTCTGAAAATTTTATGAATGGCCGTCGTTCTTTCGTCTCTCGCTTGTTTTTAGCGAGACAATAACGTAAAAATCGATGCTGAGTGTCGTTGCACCCTTGGAACAATGCACCACATTGTGCTTGTTCTTCAAGAGCATCCTTGGCCTGCTGCTCCATCTTTTCCTAGTTGCTAGTACAGCATCATCTACTCGTGCCACATTCATTTGTTCTTCGAACATGCCACAAACACCTCAGTCAACATTTTATCGTCGGTGCTCCATATAAAGTTCATTGGAGGAAGCTCCCTCTAAGAGTACTTAAAATTAAGATCGCTGTCTTTGTATTTTGAAAAAGATTGTTATGGTTGTTCCATCGAGCGCAACAGAACACTGCAGCACTATTTGCCGTTATTGTTTCTAAGATGTCCGGTAAAACATCATCGTATCTGAATAATCAGAAGATGATAGTTCATTCTGTCATAGAATAAAACGCATTTCGATGGCTTTCTTTAAAAACCTCGTATGTTCCAATGCTCTTATTACCCATTATATTCCTTAAGACTGGTCACGCCTTCCACCAACGTACTTATATGCTGTTCATCAGAATAATTTTCGTTGTGTTCATTTTCCTATGCGAAAGTGTAAAGGAAAACGGACCTTACCACATCGTATTGTAATGATGTAGCCTGCACGCACATTTACGCACTCCTACAATATAATGCACTTCAGATTTTTCCATTGGGTAGGAAGAACGTTGGGACATACGAGGTTTTAAAGGAAAACCATCGATTTGCAATACGGGTTGAAGGGATGAACTTAACTTCTACGATCGAAATATTATCGGTGATTTAAATATACAAGTGGCTAGTGGAGTAAATCGTCGTTGCCGGGACAAAACCTCCTATGTGATTATATTTAGAGATATACTGACCCGCAGCACATACATTATGAAGAGCGAGAATGCCTTGACAATATTCACATAATATTGCACCTTAGATGACAGAACCTTACCGGCCAAAGTTATAAACTAAAATATTTCACATAGGGGGTTTTGTCCCGGCAGCGACGAAATGCAGTAAACAAATTTTGTTTCCAAGGTACTTGAGTGGAACTCTTATAGGTTTCTGCGATATAGTTGTTGAGCTAGAAATTCTGCATGCTCTGTTTCTCTCAGACGAGTCTCTGTACGATCGGCCGCATCCGCGTGCATGTCCTCTAGCAGATATGGTAGTACACTGATTTGTATATTAAATTTTGTGTAGCGTAGGTGGTTCCATAATTTCCTAACAACAACCCTTCAAGCTACAGCTTGAAATAAATAAATGTTTCTAGCATGCTACTATCTTTAAACTCAACACGAAAACGTTAATTCTTGGAGCTCGCGATTCTTAGAATAGAATAGAATACTTCCATACCCCAGTTTTGCATCGCCTCAAAATGGGGATGGAGTTATCACTTATTATACCGGAAATCCAAAATGTATCTTGATACATGCATTCTTTCTCTATTACAACATTAAACATTACAATATACTTATTATCTATGTCAATCCAGTTTCTAAATTGTAGTTACTTTCTTTAAAGTTTATTTATATTTCCTAGACGTTACAAGAGTTATACTGTATAGTCCAGGACAAATATGCATCTTACCCTCCCTAAGATGTATCAGTGGTTAATTTCTTCTCATCAGTCTTTATAGAGGAATCCTACAATTAAAACATATATTTTGAATGAAAAAGAAAACTGAAGGAATGACTGAGTGCCTATTGAATTGGTGAGTGAAAGATTACATGATTGCATTGTGCTCTAGTATGAATGAATGAATAAAAATCTCTTCTCACCCAGTCGCTGGTAGCTACTAACTGGGGAGAGGAGATCGCGTTTCTTCACCTGTAGCTCTAGTAGCGGAACATAGTGGAGGGACTTGGAAATATACCACGTGCCACGCGACCATGGAACTAATTGAAGAAAATAAGACAATTTGACATGTCTGCGAGAAAATCGACAAATATATAATACTTTTTGAGGACCTTCCGATTTTAAGCTTTAAAATAAGGAGTGGCTCCATAAAATCCCTTCTACCAATTTTTTATAATTTACATTACCGAAAATCGGCTTAAACGAAAAACGGCTTATCAGTTGAGCTAAATAAAGAAATCGAGAAGAGGTAATGAGCAGGCGAGCAGAAAAAGTATACCAAAAGACAGTCATCGAAATGGAAAGGATACTTACAGCCATTAAAAGAACGCCAAAATGGCCGCATACCAATTGCGAAGTGAAGCTCTTTGAGGGTTCCGAAATAGCTTTTAACTTTTTTTAAAAATACGCTGATAGTTTCACGTTTCTCTTAATTTCGTACGCATAGCTACAGATGGACAGCAGGCAATAGTACGTTGATAAATGGCGTTAAAAGTCAGGTTGTGAGTTTCACAAAAACTCTCCGTTTTAATTACTGCGTTGATGGGGTGAAAGTTCCGTTAGGGGATCATTGTAAGTATCTAGGTGTTAATATAAGGAAAGTTCTTCATTGGGGTAATCACATAAATGGGATTGTAAATAAAGGGTACAGATCTCTTCACATGGTTATGAGGGTGTTTAGGGGTTGTAGTAAGGATGTAAAGGAGAGGGCATATAAGTCTCTGGTAAGACCCCAACTAGAGTATGGTTCCAGTGTATGGGACCCTCACCAGGATTACCTGATTCAAGAACTGGAAAAAATCCAAAGAAAAGCCGCTCGATTTGTTCTGGGTGATTTCCGACAAAAGAGTAGCGTTACAAAAATGTTGCAAAATTTGGGTTGGGAAGAATTGAGAGAAAGAAGAAAAGCTGCTCGACTAAGTGGTACGTTTCGAGCTGTCAGCGGAGAGATGGCGTGGAATGACATTAGTAGACTAATAAGTTTGAGTGGCTTTTATAAAAGTAGGAAAGATCACAATATGAAGATAAAGTTGGAATTCAAGAGGACAAACTGGGGCAAATATTCATTTATAGGAAGGGGAGTTAGGGATTGGAGTAACTTACCAAGGGAGACGTTCAATAAATTTCCAATTACTTTGAAATCATTTAGGAAAAGGCTAGGAATGCAACAGATAGGGAATCTGCCACCTGGGCGACTGCCCTAAATGCAGATCAATATTGATTGATTGATTGATTGATTGATTGATTGATTGATTGATTGATTGATTGATTGATTGATTGATTGATTGATTGATTGATTGATTGATTGATTGATTGATTGATTGATTGATTGATTGATCTCCAGTCTTACGTAGGATTCGAACTACCGAGACAGGCAAAATTTTCACGTGCATTGCCTCAGCACTTTATGGGTTATTATGGGGAAAAAGCGTTAGAAGCCTGTCTAACATGCATTGTTGTTCACTATGTTGGATACAGTTACGAAAGGCTCCTGTAAATGGATAATGGGTAACTCCCTTCCACACCAGGTAACCCAGTTCGTGGGTGATAGAATACATCTATGATGTACCCTGCCTGTCTAAAGAGACAACTAAGACGGCTGAACTCTCAGTAGCTGTCAACGGAAGATTATGGAATTGCGACCGAGGGAGCATTAACTGAGTGTGAAGCGGCTTTCGTTTTCTTGTGTTCATCTTTGAGTAGTAGCGACATTCGACATCCAAATATAAACAAATATACTAAATGAAGTGTACACTGGAAGAGACATAGGTGGCGTAAGATACCTACTTGTGCAAGGTAAGAAACAATAGAACGGGTAATGAAGAATTTCTTTCTTAGCCGTTGATCCATTGCAAATGGTATAGTGTTCTCTTCCATAGGGCTCCGTTATGGACGTCTTCGGGATTGATATTCATATCGCGCATGTTATCCCTGATTTATTACATCCAAAATGTTAGTGATCTACCAAGGGGTCAGTATCCTCCAGTTTTGAGTTGGTGTGTTGTTTTGGGTACGCATTCGTTGTCTCTTCCCATGACGTGACCGTACCACCGAAGTCGGGCTTTTTTGCATCCTCCACAACTGGGGCTACATGAAGCCTTTGACGTACGCTGTCAGTTGTTGTATGGTCTTAGCGAGTCCATCCAATCACCAGCGTGTGGAGGTCCTATCTCTGTTTCATCTCCGACGTCGTCATTCTATCCCATGGAGAGTTAATGGGAGCACCGATGTTTTATAAATATTTGCCTTCAGATGTTGAGGCATCTCCTTGTCCCAGAGATCATCAGTGACCTGTCTCCAGAGGATTCATGTACCAATGACTCTCATCCGGCTCTCCATAGTGGTATCGCTCCAAAATATTAGATATCCAAGAGATTTGAACTCCGTGGTCTTCTTCAAATGCCGGTCCTCGATAGATACTGCTTTGGAGACTGATTTCCAGATATTTTGCTTTTGCATATTGAGACTAATCTGCGGTTCCCTATTAATTTCCATGTTTTAGTCCTATTTTGTCGTGTCAGACGGGTGTCCCTAATGAAAAACACCACGTTATCTCCGTATAGAATCGTCCAATGAAGAAGGGACAGCATATCGACTGTCGCTGTCTCCATCCAAAGCAAGAACATGAATAGACGCCAACAGTGGAGAGATCTCAGTGAAACATTACTCTTGAAGAATTTCATAGATAAGCTGTATACAGCTCAAATACATTTCTCGTACCCCGCGGAGCCGGAGAGCTATCCAGGTTAGAACATGAAGCAGTGTGAATGAACACCCTCCGGTGGTCAGAGCATGCGTGATGACCGGTAATGTACTGATTATCTAAAATAGATTGGAGAGAAGTCAAGATGCCTGAAAAGCCTTACATCTGATATGTTTTTGACATGCTCTATTGGTAAAAAGTATCTAATTCCCTCCATGGAAATTTAGAATTTTCCATTCGGAATTGCTAGGCGGGCAATAATTCCATTGTGGATATTTATCTTCCGTATGCAGTTATCAGACTGTGCCTCTTATATCGGCTTCTGATAAGCTCACCTGCATTCACCCAGCGTCAGTGGATAGGGTCTGACACATCCCACTCTGACGAGTCTAGTGTCAGACCTAAGACGAAACGCTGGTTAATAGAGCAAACGCCTGAAAAGCCTTACATCTGATATGTTTTTGACAAGCTCTATTGGTGAAAAATATCTAATTCCCTCCATGGGAATTTAGAATTTTCCATACCCCCAAAATACAAATATATATCACAAAATTACACTCCTGACATTTACCGGTAATAATTCCGTTGACTTAAATGTGCATACTCCTCCCAGATTGAACCTATGATATGCTGTCATTCAAAACAAATTCTGAATTTATTCGAGTCCCACGTTGCGTCGACACATTGAGATATGTTCCTAACTAATTTACTATCTTTTGAAACATATCAAACTTGCATTTAAATTGAAAAATATGAAAATTAATATTCATTAAATAAAATACACAATCGTCGGACCTTGTACTCACACTTAGTTCTTACCTGCTTAATTACACATATGTTATTTGGTAGGTGCGAGCTACAACTCAGTGCAGCCAAAAAGAATGAGAATCACTAGGGTGTGGGGTAATAAGCTTACTTTTGACAACATATCATATAAGTTCTGGGAAAAGGAGATTGGCGTTCGGTTTCCCCATTAAATTTGAGGTTAAGAAATTTTACTGTAAGAATTAAACGAATGATTAATTTGAGAGAAAAAAATATATTCTTGAAATTGTATATAAAAATAGTAAGTCTTGCTGCGATAAAACAGATGAGAATATGAAATTATGACATTGAAACTGAAAGAAACTAGGCATGAATTTGAATTCTTCTTGACCGGACATTTAACAATTTATACGAAATATATCCCTCACTGGTTCAATTGACTGTACCTTCAACACTTTGAGTGTAATTATGACGTATTCCTTAGATCTGGTGTTTACTGTAGATGTGTCACGCCTAATTTGGTGATGTATCCATGTGACTGCTTCTTCTCCATATCATATGACTTCTTTGTAAGTCTGTATGGTATGACTTCATTGCAAGTGTATCCTTCTATGACTCCATCACTGTTCACCATCCACTTCTTCTCTCTTCACCTTCCGTTTAACTAATGACTCCCGTTGACTGACCGTGGCCACTCCATCTCGTTCACTTAAAGGCCAACTATGGCCTCTCCTTCCAGTAGAATAATGACTGACGCTACAATATGCAGCCACCTTTTATAGACGTTGTTTGATGCACCTACGCAATCTCCAGAAATAACTATGATCTACTCCCACCTCGCGACAAATATTACACCCTGTGGCGAAATCCCCCCGCGGCTCGCTGGATATCTCAAGGAAACTGAGCTCAGCGCTAAACCAGCACGATGACGTAGCCATGTCGTAGCGATGACTTCGCATTTACTCCAGCAGTATTGCACAATGTAGCAATGTCATATCCACATCTGATATACAGCAACTCTTTACTGTACATGTTTTAGTGTTAAACTACACACACGTACATATGCATACATTTAAGTACAATCACGCAAGCGACAAGCATTGCAGAATTGAATTGAATAATAATTATAACACAATAATAGTAATCTCACGGATAAAATAATAATGGTACGGACATAATAATAATAATAATAATAATAATAATAATAATAATAATAATTGTCGGTGCGACGTAAAGCCGCTAGCAAAAATAATAATAATAATAATAATAATAATAATAATAATAATAATAATAATATCACATATGAAATAATAACAATAATAAAAATACAGATATCACCTTGTAACGGGATTTGAACCGTTACACAACAGTACCTTGAGAGTTGCACAGGCCATTGATGTGTATGTCATGGTCATCCACCATAGCCTGCACGGTTGCTTTGTAAAATCACATCAGGTATGTTACTGAAAGACTCTTTATGATCATTCTAACTTGCCAAAGAGAAATTTAATAACATTCATTTTGTTAGAAGGCAGTGATAGTGGTGGTTATGATATTGTTTTAAGAGGAAGTACAGCTGGGCAACCATCCTTATATAACACTAATAAGAGAAAAATTGGAAGGGAACCGACATTTCGAAAAACGAAGATATCGGCCAAAGAATGACAACGAACACGGAGAGCGTGGGAAAAAAATACCCCCTAGCCCTCGGAACTTAATAGCATCGGAGTCGGAATAGAACAAGATTAACAAAGGGAGGTCGGATAGGATAGATGAAAGTGAAGGGCCTGGCACAAGTAAGTGAAAGCAATGCCAGGAGTGAGCGAAGCGCCCAGTAGTCACTAACTCATGCTCCCAAGTTTAGAGACCCTGCGGCCATTTTTAATCGCCTCTTACGACGGGAAGGGAATACCGTGTGTGTTATTCTCCCACCCCGCCCACAGGGGGAATTGGAGACAGTGATATCTACAAGAAAAGAGAGAATACTGTAAATATCGCTCCTCCCACCTTAAATGGAACCACAGCCCTTGTGGGTATTGGCTTACCAAGCAACCGCTGTCCAGGCTGATAGCCTACAGATTACAATGTGACGCGAGTCTAACACAATGAATCCTCTTGGTCATTATTCGTGGCATTCTCACCGGCAGATAACTGCTCATTGTTGACAGGTAGGACAAACGCACCGTGAACTACTCTCAGATCAAGATACAAGTTGCTGTCCTGGCCGGTAATCGAACCCAGGGCATTCGGGTAAGAAGGCGGCTCGCTCCACCTAGGCCAGCACGTCAGCCACATAATACATAACATGATAAATTAATAAATAAAGAAAATAAGAAATAAAAATAAAGAAATGAAGAAATTCATAGATAAGTAAAGAAAAAAGTACATATATTCAATCATTCAAGAAGACCACGAAGAATACACAGTCTATGTTTTGTTCTGGTGACAGTCATTAATTACTTTTTTGTCCATTTCATCCATTGAAGCACACAGCTAATTGTACTGTTTTATAGCTTATAAATCAAGAGATCACGTGTAATGTTATAGCCACTGGTTGCTCGTAAACGGATAGGTGTGACGTCATCTTAACGACAGAGCCACTGTATGTAGGTCGTTGTAGCAAATTGGAAGCGTGCCAGACATCCTTGCTTGGTGGATGTTCCACTATTCAGACAACTTGGCCCCAATTTATGTGCTGCGAAGGGGCCAGTAACTTGGGGGGAGTAAAACCATCAGTCAGACAGCGTCAGAGGCTACTGGTTAGACTAGGCTACTGTTGCATATTTAAATGTTGATGCAGAACGCTCTTTCATACCCCCATCCTCCTCCCGCAACATCTTTTGCTCTACCTTACTCTGTCGTCTGTTTCGTACGTTCATACATTAAGCGCTTATCCTGTGATGAAATTCCAGGCAAGCTAAATACTGTACAATGGAGTACACAAATTATTTTAGAGTCACTTCAGTTCCTTGATGTTTAGTTCATACAAAATAATACTAACAATCACATGATTATTAAGGTGGATACATCCGTTAATTGGGCATTCTTCCGTACATCAGGCTATTCTTAATATCCGAAACAGAACACTTCCTCTACTTCGCAATTTTCTTAAATAATGTATCGCTAGAAATTTAAGTGGTAACATAATTAGGTCAAAATGCTTGTATATTTAAGAGCCTCTATTTTATTATTATTATTATTATTATTATTATTATTATTATTATTATTATTATTCCTTCCTCTTTAGTCTTGGCCAGCTATGGGCAACGCTATTTCAACTGCTTTCTGTCTTGAGCTCTAACACTCGCCCAGTACTCCCGTATCCTTCTTCGGTGAGCTTCGTTCGGCTCTTCGGTCAACATCTTGCCTATCTTCATTTTAGGTTTTGTTCGCAAATTCTTTAGTCTTTCAAGTTCCTTCTTTAAAAGGTTACATTGAAAGATGTCATCACGTAAGATCCCCAAAGCAAAGCAAAATCATCTACGTACAGGCCACGAAGGCCCTTGGAGTGGTGGAAGGTAAAGGCTTCCACTATTCATAACCTCGGCACGTGATGGGGTAGAGTTTTGGCTCTACACCCGACCGACTTTGCCCCAGGAATTAACCTGGTGCTCATTTCTGGTGTAAGCTGAGTGAACCTCAGGGCAATATGCACCTCCGGTGATTCGAACCCAAGTCCTTCCGGGCGAACCGAGCACGCCTTTACCGCCTTGGCCAGGCAGCCCCTACGTAAGATTCCCAATTCTTATGAATAATTTTACACATCAACGAACCGTTTCCTATTCAGAAAGTAGGCAAAGTTTCTAGTGGTCAATCTTTCTGCTCTTATTCGTGTTAAGTGCGCATAGAAAGAAATCCTTCTTTTCCTAATAGTGTCCGTTATTTTCTGCATATGAATATACCCGGGTGGTATAGCTGCCCTTATTTTTTCCCAAAGGTATACAATCAGCCAGGAATTAAATGTTTCTTTGGCCTATCTTGCGCAACATCCTATAGCAATTTTATGTGCAGTTAGTCCGATATAGACTTACCCGCACAATGAAGAAATGTACAAGAGCCATTAAGTGAGGCCAACCTCAAAAACACTGTACCATTTTATGCACAGTGGAGTCCAATACTCCATTCAATTTTACGAAAGGTTACTGTACAAACCATAGCCACTCCTTTAGCTGTAAACAGAGAATTGCGCCCCTGATCGGTTCAAGAGTCAAATTTCTTTTGACAGAAAAGGGTGGTCACGGTACCATAGAAAACGTGATAGGTTAGGACCAATTACAGATATGTCAATTCACCGCCATTTTGTATAGTCTCATCACATCGAAATGGATATAAAAGCTTTTATTAGGCTTGTTACATGTACCTGGATAAGCTACGTGGAGCAGTGAGGGTTCAAAACATTACTGAGTAAAGCCTTTTTAATTTTCATCTAGTGCTCTTCTACGCATCCTTTACAAAGACTTGACCTTTGTGAAGTCTCCGATATCCTTCCACGGAAGTTATAATAAACAGACCTAATAATTATCGCCACGTAAGCACTGACTACGGACAATTTCATTGTGAATATCACCTGAAACATAATGCTGGACTCATTTAACCAAGTAATAGATACATACTCTACTCGTAGGGAATTGTTGCAACTGTCTGGGCTGAAGGGAGACATGATTCTTTAACATACTGTGCCGTTTGCAGCAAGATAAACCTTTTTTGCACATTCTAGTTCAGAACTTGTAACAAACAAGATCAGTTTCGAAGAGATAGCGTAGATTATTCCATTAGTACTTAGATACGAGACCCAGTCTTCGTCGCCTGAAGTAGCTACATTGTACTTGTCGTAGCCAGCATGTGATTTATCTGACGGATTCAGACTTCGAAAATTGCTACGAGCTTTTCATTTTTATTATTATACTCTTAAGGCATTCGTAGTTATGGTATAAATTATTATTTGACTTCCTAAAGTCTAAAAGACACTTCAACCTTTAGAAAGAGGGCATACATCAGAAAGGAATAATAACACGCGACTTTTATATGGCTAACGGCTACAACGAATGAAGTGCCCTGCACTTATTGGCAGCATTATGGCACATCCGTTCAACCAAGCAACTGCGCACGTTCGACTCGAAGAACGACTGGACTTCATACGTAGGGCACCTGCAACAGCACAGTGCAGGCAGGTTCCACCACATACGTTGCAGCAAGCAAGAATGACTCACCTCTACATTACTCAGATATGCATTAACGGGTTGTCATTATACAGATTTCCTTCATTAATCGAATGGCCATGCAAAAGCCCATTGCACCTCTGTCGGTAATAGCTTATTTCACTGCAAATATCTCTTTTAAGAGATGCATAGAGATGAACATAACTGAGTACCTTCAACATGAAAAATGATCATGATTTAGAAATGTTTTCAACAACCCGACTCACACGAACATTTAACTGTACCGGGCGAGTTGGCCGTGGGGCTAGGGTCGAGCAGCAGCCAGCTGAAATCCGGGAGATGGTGGGTTCGAACCCCACTATCGGCAGTCCTGACGATGGTTTTCCGTGGATTCACATTTTCGCACGAGGCAAATGCTGGGGGGGGGGCTGTACCTTAATTAAGGCCACGGCCGCTTCCCTCCCACTCCTATGCCTTTCCTATCCCATCATTGCCATAAGAACTATCTGTGCCGGTGCGACGTAAAGCAAATAACAAAAGAACATTTAACAACGAAGTAAAAAATAGTCCCATATCGGACTCAAAACCTCCGACTAACGAGCACCGCTTTCTTCCACTAACTTCATGTACTCTCGGCTGTCACGACATGTCGTTCGCCAGCGTTATATCAATACTACTTCCACTGATTTAGCCATCATATTCTCTCTACGTGTAGTGTCTGTGATAAAGAATTTTCACGATTTTTTACAATCATTCGGTATTTTATTGTTAATGCTGATCTCGTTGACACGAATAAAGACATTATTGAAAGCGTAGTAAGACCAGACATCGCTGTGAGTGGCTAAGGTCAATGATTTTAGGCTAGATTATAATCTGCGAATTACATAAAACTGAGTGAGTAGGGGCACCTGTAGCACCCGGTATACAGTAGTTCATGATTTTACCTTTTCCGATACTCCCAATTTTTCTTTACTGGACCCGAGACCTTCCTTAGAATCTCCCTATCTTTGGCTTTTATATGTTTTGGCACACTTTTGATTCATTGAGAGGCATTCTGATGCACTTATTATTATTATTATTATTATTATTATTATTATTATTATTATTATTATTATTATTATTATTATTATTATTATTATTATTATTATTATTCCGAGGTATCTGTGGAACAGCAGAGGTGAAAGAAGGTGATGGGTGGAATAGGTCTCAACTTACGAAATTAAAGTTAATTTAAAACTTTAACAAAGGTTATATTTTCTTTTCAAGGTAAATAACAGAATATAACAGGTACCAAGTAGCAGATCAACAAATTAAGAAAGTACAATTTTAGTTCGTTACAAAATTTGGGCTTCGAGCCCGACACTCACGAACCTTGAGCTATAAGCCCAACTTTACCTATATACCAAGTTCAAAAAAGGGGCAGAAAACCCCAATCATGCCAAGGAGCACTGGCTCCTGATTACCATATTAAGCCTCCTCGAGGCACACAGTAACCAAATTTAAGAAAGAGCAAACCCGCTCTCAAGGTTCAAGCCCATCAAAAGCCACAACAAACTATACTTCAAACTGCCCTCAAGGCATACCAAGAACAGGGGTAATAAATACCCAACCTGCTGGGCCTATTCAGTAAAGAAGCAGGTTAATTACATGGCCCAAAATACCAACTTGACTGGAGGCGTAACTTGCACTCCTAATGCACTTTTAAAACCTACTTGGCAGGTAGGCCGCATACACAAGGGCTAATCCCATACTAAAGAGGTGACTTGTATAAGAAGACTCTATTACATTAAGAAAGGAAGAAACGGTTGTGAAAACAATGTCACCTCAAAACAATAGGAGTGGGAGCTCGAGAGGGTTTAGCACTCTCTATCCCAATTTATAGTTAGAGAGACGAAGTTTTACCAAGTGTCTATTACATTTTAAAGATAGGTTACATGAGAAAAGTTTTCGAACCTACCCCGAGGGTTAAACTGCTGAGCTAGCGAGAAATGAAGTTATTAAATGGCCATTACCTTATGGATGAACTGCTGCCCGAAGAAAGAGGCGCTTCCCGCCCCCTGCTACATAATCACACTAGGATAGATATAACTGAAGTGGCGAGGAGACCAGAAAATCAGCAGTTTATATACCCTCGTGGAAAATTCGAGACGTTTCATGAATGATTACAACCCGCCCACAAAATTTTATTGGATAACAGCAAGAACTAATACACCAGACGAAGAAGAAACACCTTATTGGTGGAAAATTAATTACAGAAATTCCTGACTGGCTACATTCAAAACAGGCGGAAAGAAAGGATTATATTGCCAACCTACAACTGACAGAACACAATTTAGTTAAGACAAAACTTATGAATACAAAATTTCTTCAGGAAGGTACATTCCTTTACAGCAGAGTGCGGTATTAGTTTTGGTAGAGACATCTGTTAGAGAATGTTCAAATTTCTTGATATGGAGCAAACAAATCGAAATAGACACAGTTCAGAACACTTCAAAATTTACGGTAGTGACATCTTCCAAGAAACCTTTGAATTAGAACAGTTTGTTAAAGTTCAGGCGTTCTCCTGTAGAGGAGTTTCAACTGGCGCAATATTTGAATTAGCGGCGGGGAGTTGTACCGCCTGGTACAATTATTATTATTATTATTATTATTATTATTATTATTATTATTATTATTATTATTATTATTATTATTTTGCTAGGGGCTTTACATCGCACCGACACAGATAGGTCTTATGGCGACGATGGGATAGGAAGGGCCTAGGAGTTGGAAGGAAGCGGCCGTGGCCTGAATTAAGGTACAGCCCCAGCATTTGCCTGGTGTGAATATGGGAAACCACGGAAAACCATCTTCAGGGCTGCCGATAGTGGGATTCGAACCTACTATCTCCCGGATGAAGGCTCACAGCCGTGCGCCTCTACACGCACGGCCAACTCGCCCGGTATTATTATTATTATTATTATTATTATTATTATTATTATTATTATTATTATTATTATTATTATTATTATCATTATCATCATCATCATCATCATCATCTGTTTACCCTCCAGGTTCGGCTTTTCCCTCGGACTCAGCGAAAAATCTCACCTCTACCGCCTCAAGGTCATTGTCCTGGAGCTTCAGACTCTTGCTTGGGGGATACAACTGGGGAGAATGACCAGTACCTCACCCAGGCGGCCTCACCTGCTATGCTGAACAGGGGCCTTGTGGAGGGATGGGAAGATTGGAAGGGATAGACAAGGAAGAGGGAAGGAGGTGGCCGTGGCCTTAAGTTAGGTACCATCCCGGCATTCGCCTGGAGGAGAAGTGGGAAACCACGGAAAACCACTTCGAAGATGGCGGAGGTGGGAATCGAACCCACCTCTACTCAGTTGACCTCCCGAGGCTGAGTGGACCCCGTTCTAGCCCTCGTACCACTTTTCAAATTTTCGTTGCAGAGCCGGGAATCGAACCCTGGCCTCCGGGGGTGGCAGCTAATCACGCTAACCACTACACCACAGAGGCGGACATTATTATTATTATTATTATTATTATTATTATTATTATTATTATTATTATTATTATTATTATTATTATTATTGAACTACGTACAATCAACGTCACTATATATCTCTGCCTTACAGCTTTCGGTGTCAAGCATCTAGGAATAAATTAAGTGCCTTCTTATTAACTAGTAGTATGAAGTAAATTAAAGAAACTTCTGCCGGACTAGCCCAAATATGTATTTTTTGCCTACATGCATCATACATGCACGTAAAAGGACATTGCGTTAAATACAGTAACGCTCCATTCAAAGACACAGTGATGAGTAGCAGTTCCCGCTGGCCATAGGGAATATTTTCCGCTGTTGATTTCGAATTGGTGTGCACATGACCATGAGGTATTCAGATTACCCGTTCAGCTATATGTACATGATATTTTTGGACTTAGAAACAGCCTATAGTTTCTGAGCCCTACTGCGGCCAACGAGCATTTCAGAAACATGTAAGAACTAAAATTGAAATAATTTTTGGACGACACGTGTGGCAGTATTTAATATGTCACTGTAAATTAGTTTATTGGCAGGGCTAAGGCTATGAAGCCTCCTGTTATTCCAAACCATATTATACAATACTGTTATACAACTTATAGAGTATCGTACGCGCACCTAATGCTGAATCGGTCGACCTATGTTATCTTCGAGATTCGTATTGGCAACCTTTGAAACACAAACTAAGAATCGCTTATGTATCGCTATGTGACATCTGGCAAAGACTTTATGTACTGTTGTTGTTTACACAGCAAAGCCAAACTATAGAATTCATGCTAGGAACAAGATTCGCATCGAAAAATGTTACATAATGTGTGTGTGTCACACAGTTGTTGACTTAAGATAATAAAGGTTTAGAAAATTCATATCGATCGATCATATTATCGATTCAATTCAGATATCTTTTCCATTCAGTTGGCAATATTACCGAAACCGGAAGTGCTCCCTCCCTACTCCTGAACCCAGTAAAAGAACCTATCACTAAAAACAGTGCGCATAATAATGTGAATAGTACACATATCGATCGATCATATTATCGATTCAATTCAGATATATTTTCCATTCAGTTGGCAGTATTACCGGAACCGGCAGTGCTCCCTCCCTACTCCTCAACCCAGTACAAAAATCTATCACTGAAATGTGTGGGCATAATAATGTGAATAGTATACATATAATCGTTAGTTAAACATCATATTCTGCCTGCTGTTATTTCTTGTTGTATACAGTACTTTTGCATCCATCTCTTGGCACAGGCCAGAGCGAAGTGTAGCTTCCACTGAAGTCCCAATCTCATCTATGGCTGTGACAATATGGAAGCTGCTGGGGTATGGGTGGTGCTGATTAATGACATTCAGAGCACAACCAGTGTGTCTGAGTGTCATGAAAGGTGTTGCTCATAGGGTTAGTTGTGCTACAATAGCACTGTCTGGCCCAGTAAGGAAAGCAATGGCAAACTACCTCACTCTTCATCTTGCCTAATACGCCTCATTTTGGTACTGCCATTGGTTTTTTGTGGTTTCCCTATAACTGCATAGCCTTTGATGATGCTATTTGAGGATCCAACCAGCCTCTGGGCTGATAACCTAGCAGACAGACAAAAACATCGTATTTAAGAATATCACTGAAATTAATTTACATAACGTTATAATTTATTGATAATTAAGAACTAAATATTGGCTTTGTTACGTTAGTGAGATCAGTAGTTTCTAGAGGTTTGAATACCACATTAAAGAATTCCTTTTAAATATCATCGGAAGAGGGCCCAGTGTACTCTGGATTGGGATCATGTCCTCACAATGACGTCATGGGATATGAAATTCCAACACCATCTGGAGATACAAATATCAAAATGCCGCGAGGCTAAAAATTACTATAGCACTAGACTCCGACGTGATAACGCGTCGGGCGAGGTTTCATATTATTCAGCTCAGTGGGTTGTAAAATTATACGATGAATAGAAATCAAATAAAGAACATCTGAGAAAACTGTGGGGCGAAGAATTGCAAAAAATTAGCTCTCTCGCCAAATTTTGGGACATACGGATCATGAATGGTTTCAAATTTATCAAAAATGCATTCCAGAGAATAAAATTGTTATCAGAATTCCAAAATATCCTAAATCACCAATGTCGAGCGTCAAAAGGCTTACCCGGAGCGTCTCATGGTTACGGTGGCCGAGAGTCCTGAAGCGAATTCCGTGCTCCTGGTTGTCCAGCAGAGCACATATACTGTACTATCCCAGTAGATCAAACGATTATTTCATATAAACATGTTTCTTATGATCTGGTAGGAAATGATTTGAATCTCATGGATGTGGATGAAGGAGAGGCGATCACATAAGCTCCCGCGACTCTTTGTGGTACGTCTATAAGGTAGATTTAACATTCTCCTGTAATATTGACGTAGATTTCTTCCCATTTGTACATCTTTTTATATCCTTTCTTTCATTCTTTCTTAATACGTTTACCCTCCAGAGTTGATTTCACCCTTTGGCTCCAGGGCATTGCCGTGGAGAGTGAGACGTTGGGTAGGGAGGATACAAGTGGGGAGAAAGACCAGTAACTAGCTAAGGCGGCCTCACCCGCTATGCTGAAAGGGACTTTGTGGGGGAATAGGAAGGTTGGAAGTGATGGACAAGGGAGAGGGAAAGAAGCTGCCGCAGTATTAAGTTAGGTACCATGACGGAATTTGCCAGGAGAAGAAGTGGGAAACCACGGAAAACCACTTCGAGGATAGTTCAGTTGGGAATTGGAAACTCTCTACTCAGTTGACGTCCTGAGGCTGAGTGGACCACGTTATGGCCTTCAAATGTCACGGCAGAGCCGGGAATCAAACCCGGCCTCCGGGGCTGGCAGCTAATCATACTAACCACTACACAGCACACCTGGACTTTCCACGTGTATGTTACTTCTCTTATCAACAATTCATTTCGCAACGTCTTTGTTTTGAAAATGTGTAAGAGAAATGAAATGTCAACAATAAAATCTACACTGACTAGGTGTTTGATTTAGACAATATATATATCACGCGGCACGTAAATCATATCGGAACTTCCGGCCATGATCCTGACAGAGCTCCGTTCGAACTGTTTTGAAACCCGCACAGCTGTCTCCGTGGGGCTTCCTGTAACTTCTTATGGTCTTAGGCCCTTATGCCCTCATGCCCTTTAATACCCATATCTCAGAAATATTCTGCTTTAGAAACAGAATGAGTTAAAAGGGTACAAGTGAATGAGTTGAAGTTAGAGTCAGTAGTTTCAATGAAAACCATGGCTGGGCGGTTGGGGTTCGCATAGCTGTGAGCTTGCATTTGGGCGTTGGTGAGTTCTAACTCCTTCATCGACAGTTCTTAGGATGATTTTCTATGTTTTACCCGCAAAAATGTGCTAGGACTGGCCCTTAAGGAAGACCACAGCCGCCTACATCGCAATCCTAGCCCTTTCCTATCCCAATGTTGCAAAAATAAGAACAAAGTATATCTGAGTCCGTTCGCCGTTCACTAGCAAATTTAAAAATAAATTTAACAACTGAAAAATGTTGGCAGAGACTTGTTTACATTCCGTAAGACCTGATCACGATTTACCGAACTGTGGGTGACATTCGACATGTTTTCATTTTGTATAGTTTTCCCGCAGCATGAGAAATGCCTACTGAGATATTGGCTCTAATTCCACTCAACGATTTCTCTCTCCATCCTTACGGGGTAGTGCCGTCGTATCCGAGTCTGCCGTACGATATGCAGGCTGTCACATATTCGCCATTACTGCCACGAGCGATCCAGAGCGAGTCACGCAGATTGGTGAGCGCGTGTGTTCCCTTATTGCTACTTAATATTTCCCGGTAATAGCCTCAGTATTGTGACCATCTAAATTGCGTACCTAGACGTTAATTGCTACCACAAACTGTGACAGGACATACGTTCACTTCATCTACAAACCCTGCCGATTAATTCCCAATTGCGCAGGGCAATAATCGAACATTATTCAAGTACCATTAATGACTTCAGCTGAATTATTAGCTCTTGTTATGTATGCAGTACGTGCTTTGCATGCGTTGCTGTGAAATAACATTTCCCTATAAATCAATTCCTCCATTGAAATATGGACCACCATTTTCACGGTTATAAACTTAAGAATGTAAGAAAGTATGTTGGGATTAACAAAAAGAAGAAAAGTAATGTTCGGGGAAATTAGTGTGTCTTAAGGGAAATAATAGTCATATAAGAAGGAAAATCATGAGCCGTGATCTTCAGGTTGGACACCCAAGGATTGCCAACGTTTGTCCCAGGATTTTATCCCATGAATTTGATTTCAGGATACTGGCTTCTTTTCAACTATACTATAAACAGACTGTTTATCATGTATTTTGACAGATAGTAATTAAGAAACTTGATTATGTTAGAGGTTTTTGCGAAATTACTAATTGATTTCATAGAAGGAGTTCGGGTTTCAGAAATATTATTCCAGTGAGGTTTTCTAGTATTCCAGAAAGGTACAACGGATATTTTACTCATACCCCACACATAACACTATCCTCCACCACAATAACACGCAGTTACCTACATATGACAGATGCCGCCCACCTTCATCAGAGGGTCTGCCTTAGAATGGCTGCACTCGGTTAGAAATAGCCACACGAAATTATTAATTGTGGATGTCAAAGTAATGGTCTGTCCAAAATGAATCACCATCAACAGCATCATATGCCCTCACTCCATATGAGCATTGCGGATAGGTTTGGAACTTATTCCAAGCTATTGGTACGCATTCTAGTGATTAGAAATTCTATTACACCACCTCCCCTATCCCTCCGCCAAATATTCTGATGGTAAAAATATTTTCAACAGGACTGGAACCAACGAACCACGGTGCCAGGACACGCAGTCCTGGTGTGTTAACGACCATGGCCACCAGCTAGTCTGCTGTTATCTATGGACATAAACCCCAGAATGGCAAAAAGATTCATTTATTTCACTGACGGATAGTATTTTTTACTGAACAATTCATGTATGACAGTCATCATTGTCTTGTTCTTGTAACTCATAATTGGTACCAGTGTAAGTCTCTCAAATAAATGGTGGAAGACAACAGAAGGCAGAATTTATGCAATTCGACATCATATCGATAGATATAGCTTTGTACCTACGTCATCATGGCGAATATGCGACACTGACTTCACTGATAAAAATGCATTTTTCTTTTTTAAAACACAAAAGTCTTGATTATGAGAGGTTCATTGCATTTTTCTCATAAAGAAGACATCACAGTCTATAACTGGTACCTATCTCAGCTCGTTTTCTCAATATCACGGTGAACGACAGAATTAGGGATTTTATACATATATAATCACACAGAAGGCCTTTTGCGGATTATTTTAAACTGTAAAGTGTAGAAAATAAGTTGAAGAATTTTGATCGACTGCAAAATGACCTCAGCAATGTTATGAAATGGATGACAAACGTGATCAAAAATCAGGTTGTGAACTTCATCAAGATGTAAAGTCCTCTCAGTTATAATTACTGAGTTGATGGGTTGAATGTACCTCACAGAGATCGCTAGAAGTTCCTAGGTATTAATATAAAGAACTATATTAATTGGGTTAATCACGTTAACGAGGTTGTAAATAATGATTACTGACCTCTTCATGTGGTTATGAGGGTATTCAGGTTAAGTAGTAAGAATGTAAATGAGAGATAAGACCTCAGTGATAGTAAGTTTCAGGTGTATGGTACTTACACCAGATTAGTTGATACCAGAGCAAAATGACACGATCTATTCTGGGTGATTTCCTACAAAAGAGTAGGGTTAAGAAAACGTTGCAAGGGCCGATGACCTTCGATGTATGGCCCCTTAAAACAATAAGCATCATCATCATCGTCCAAAACGTTGCATACTTTGGGATGAGCAGTCTTGGGAACAAGGAGTAGACCTGCTCGAGCAGTCAGTCGAGAGACGGCGAGCAATGATATTAGCAGACGAATAATATTGATTGCAGCGTTTTAAGGTAGAAAAGATCATAATGTGAAGATAAAGTTGGGATTCAGAGGCAATTCTTGGTTTATAGGAAGAGGAATTTGGGATTGGAATCATTTATCGGGAAAACTTGACACCCCACTACCCAAAGTTTCCAACAAAATAAGGCAATCGAAATTAATGAAATCTTACTTGGAGTTTATTTCAGAGGAAAGATGTGACCATTGCAATGTCCAAGAATCCACCATCTCTCCTCCAGAATAATATTTACTTTTATAACCTTATTACATTACACGCAATTTTCCATTGCTAAAATAGATACTTGCATTCCTACTTGACTTACTTGACATAATTCCTGCTGTTGCTCGTGGAACATTAGGCATCAACAAAGAATGCCCATCTGGTCCTGATGACGGCCAGCCTCTTTACCTCACTACAGGTCTTGCCTTCTTCCATTGCTTCCATGTGAACAGATCATTGCCACGTTTGCTTGTGTCTCCCTCCCTTTCTTTTACCCTGCGGGCTCCAGTCCGATGCCTCTCTTTAAATTGATTCGTTCCACTTCCTCAGCGTATGCCAGTTCCATTTCCATTTCTACCGCTTTATCTGTATGGCCATCTCATTCTCACCCCCTCCTACTCCAGAGTTCATGGTTGGAAATTACTTCCGGCCATTACATATTAAGAATCCTTCGCAAAAGCTATTAACAAAGATCTGCAACTCCAGTAACTTTCCAAGTCTCGGACACATATAACTTGACATTACTTGATAGGATGCGGAGTTTGGTTTGATATATATTTTTCTGTCCTTCAACACCGGATAAAGCCAAACAAATGCACCATTTGCTTTTTTAATGTACTGCGAGACATCTTGTGCAACTACCCCAACTTTGGCAACTACATTTCCCAAGTAACTGAAGATGCCTACATCCTCGATAGATTCATTATTAAAGAAAAATAGGTCTAATTTGTTGGTGTTAATCCTTAGGGCCTTGGTCTTCTTTGAGTTGAAAATTAGTCGAGCCTCTTTCCCTTCTTCTACCGAATCTTCGAACTTTGCTTCCATTTCCCCATGTGACTCAGACAGGGGACACGAAACGTCAGCAAATTCCAGATCTTCAAGCCTATTGACCCATTCCCATTGAATACCATGTTTCATATTTCGAGTCAGGTTCCGCATTACCGCCTCAAACGCCACCAAGAACATAGTTGGCAACAGGATACACCCTTGACGAACATCTAAACGTATAGATATAGGTCTTTTTGAAGTCGATCACAATCCTGCAACTTCTTTTTTACACTGTAGAGTTGAACATCGTCCGCAAAAGGCCTTCTATGTGATTACATGTATAAACGATTCTACATATGTAATCCCGGTACGTTTCTTAAATGAGATCGACTTTTGTGCTGGCACTCCGTAACGCTTCACTTCCTTCCGCATGGCTTCTATATTGATCGAGTCAAAAATCTTTCTCAAAGTCAACGATCACTGCGTAGAGGCGAGATGACCACTCGGAACACTGTTCCAGAATTATGCTCCAGGTGTTTATTTGGTCGGTGCACAAGCGATTTGGATGAAGGCCTGCCTATTCTCGTCAGAGCTTCGAGTTTAAACACTCTTTAATTCTGTTCAGCAGAATACTGGTGAATATTTTGCTAGGAATTGAGAAAAGCGTAATGACCATCCACTTGTTACAAGTTTACGTATCCTCCACTTTTTGGCAACTTCATCAATAACCCACATCT